>NW_027189189.1:300000-511513 GCF_040958095.1 Procambarus clarkii
ATTGAAAATGAAGTATTTAAGGTTATTATCTAATCAATTATGTGTTTGCATCATTTTTATCGTATATATAATGAATTAATACCCATAAACTGAAAATTCACAAAAACGTGGAAAAACGGCAAAATATTGCCTAATTCGATGATATTTTGTTTAAATCACAGGGAGGAAAAGTGGATGATAAACGTCAAAATATTGCTAAATTCAATGATTTTTCGTACGAAACAAAATGCAAGAAAACTTGCTTAAAATGCAATATTATGCGACATTCTGAGATTTGAAGGCCAAATCACATATCGTGATACTACATGAAATAGTATCGAAATATTGGTAAAAACGTATATATTTACGTAAAATCCCACTCCATGAAAAACGTGAAAAAAGTCACTATAAGAGAATTTTAACTGTAAATCATAGAGCGAGGTTTCGGAATATTTAGATCAAAGAAAAGACATATGACAATGTTGTTTCCAATTCAAAAGATAAAAATCAATGTGTTTTCAATAGCATTAACTAAAATGTTCCTGATTTTCTGTTTATATTACCTATGGAAAATGTACACGTAAAACCGCTCTAATCCTGCTGAAACGTCGATAAAAAAAAAACAATCAAAACAGAACTTCTCCCTTTTTCAATATCTTACTCAGTATTATAACGAGAAACAAATAGTTGATTGAAAATGAAGTATTTAAGGTTATTATCTAATCAATTATGTGTTTGCATCATTTTTATCGTATATATAATGAATTAATATCCATAGACTGAAAATTCACAAAAGCGTGGAAAAACGGCAAAATATTGCCTAATTCGATGATATTTTGTTTAAATGACATAAAGGAAAAGGAGATGATAAACGTCAAAATATTGCTAAATTCGATGATTTTTCGTACGAAACAAAATGCAAGAAAACTTGCTTAAAATGCAATATTATGCGAAATTCTGAGATATGAAGCCCAAATCACATATCGTGATACTACATGAAATAGTATCGAAATATTGGTAAAAACGTATATATTTACGTAAAATCACACTACATGAAAAAATTCATTATTTTACCATATATGAGGATTTTAACTTCAAATCATAGAGCGAGGTTTCGTATTATTTAGATCCAAGAAAAGACATGACAATGTTGTTTCCAATTCAAAAGATAAAAATCAATGTGTTTTCAATAGTATTAACTAAAATGTTCCTGTTTTCTGTTTATATTACCGATGGAAAATGTACACGTAAAACCGCTCTAATCCTGCTGAAACGTCGATATATGCAAAGAAACAGAACTTCTCCCCTTTTCAATATTTTACTCAGTATTATAACGAGAAACAAATAGTTGATTGAAAATGAAGTATTTACGGTTATTATCTAATCAATTATGTGTTTGCATCATTTTTATCGTATGTATAATGAATTAATAATTATTAATTGAAAATTCACAAAAACGCGGAAAACGGCAAAATATTGCTTAATTTGATGATATTTTGTTTAAATCACATAAAGGAAAAGGGGATGATAAATGTCAAAATATTGCTAAATTCAATGATTTTTCGTAAACAACAAAATGCAAGAAAACTTGCTTAAAATGCAATATTATGCGACATTCTGAGATTTGAAGGCCAAATCACATATCGTGATACTACATGAAATAGTATCGAAATATTGGTAAAAATGAATATATTTACGTAATATCAAACTACATGAGTAACGTGAAAAAGTCACTATTATACAATATTTGAGGATTTTAACTTCAAATCACAGAGCGAGGTTTCGTATTATTTAGATCCAAGAAAAGATATATGACAATGTTGTTTTCAATACAAATGATAAAAAACAATGTGTTTTCATTAGCATTAACTAAAATGTTCTTGATTTTCCGTTTATATTACCGATGGAAGATGTACACGTAAAACGTGTACATCACCGTGTACCCATAACTCTTTGTTACCTATCGTACGTTACGGCCTGTGACCCTACAGCAGCCAAACTTTAATTACGTCTAGGGATACGAGACAACTGCTGTTCTCAATAGCGAATCACCAGTATAACCCCTTAATAAGTAATGAGCACATAAATAAAATCTTCCTTAGGACTGAAGAATAGAGACAATCTTATATATATATATATTAAATAAATCTCAATAGCAAACAGATGATTATATGGTCACAATATATCACATTAAAAATATCACTGTATCTTCCAGACATTAAATTAAAAATTATTATATGTATGGCTATGACAGAACCAAAAATGTATAACTTAACTCCAACTAGATGTTATCTCCCTGGTTCCAGATCAGCTACCGATGGCAATTTTATAAAAATGTGCAAAGAAAACCTCAGGATCCTCCTCATTGAACTTGGGTAACTCTATATACTTATTCATCCTGATGGGATTATTATCACTATTTATTGAAACATTACTAGTATTTCCATGCCCAGCTGCCATACGCTGTGATTCAAGCCTGAAGTTAATGTCAGCCATTTGTTGTTGAATCTCTAATTGCCTAGTTTGTTCCTCGGCTTGTTGCTTCTTTGTGGCTTCTATTTGCAACTGTACCGCAATTTCTAAACGCCTAGTCTCAAGCTCCCTTTGCTGAGCTTCAGGCTCTAATATTTGCTGTTGCTGTTGAGCTTCAATCTCTCTTTGACGAGCTTCAGCCTCTAATATTTTCTGTTCCTTTTGAGCTTCAAGCTTAGCATTGGCTATTTGCGCTTCTAACTCAAGACGCTTTAACGTCATCTGATCACTCGACTCCTCTCTTAACTCCTCTAGAATTTCTTCCTCTAACTCCCCATTCTCAACAAAATGCGTCACAATGACTTTCAATATTTGGGCTTTAACCATTCTATTGGTGGCGGTCAAATCCAACTGATTTGCCATTTGTATTAACTCAGTCTTTTTAAGGTTCTGAATCCCTTCAAAGTCTGGGTGAGCCACCAACGCTGCAACTTTCTCCTCCATCGTTACTAACACTTGGCACTTGATTCACAACAATAATTAAACAATGGCACTGCACTACACTTCACTGTAAAATTGTCACCACACTGAAAATTCGTTTGGCCTCACTGCACAAAAAAAATATATAGGATGACTTACCTCAAAATCGTGGAACGTTGTTACTTGACACACAGGAAGGCTTGCTTGGCACATGGAATAGTTCTTAAGAAACAAAGACACTTGACACACTGGTACCTAGGAAGGCAAGGTTAGATTAGCATAGTTAAGTTAAAGTGGGAACAATATTTCCCGGCACAGGCCCCCATAACTCCCGGCTGAAACGTTGATATATGCAATAAAAACAGAACTTCTCCCCTTTTTAATATCTTACTCAGTAATTTAACGAGAAACAAATAGTTGATTGAAAATGAAGTATTTAAGGTTATTATCTAATCAATTATGTGTTTGCATCATTTTTATCGTATATATAATAAATTAAACCCATAAACTGAAAATTCACAAAAACGTGGAAAAACGGCAAAATATTGCCTAATTCGATGATATTTTGTCATAGAGGAAAAGAGGATATATCATATAGAGGAAAAGTGGATGATAAACGTCAAAATATTGCTAAATTCGATGATTTTTCGTACGAAACAAAATGCACGAAAACTTGCTTAAAATGCAATATTATGAGACATTCTGAGATTTGAAGGCCAAATCACATATCGTGATACTACATGAAATAGTATCGAAATATTGGTAAAAATGAATATATTTACGTAATATCAAACTACATGATTAACGTGAAAAAATCACTATTATACAATATTTAAAGATTTTAACTTCAAATCATAGAGCGAGGTTTCGTATTATTTAGATCCAAGAAAAGATATATGACAATGTTGTTTTCAATACAAATGATAAAAAACAATTTGTTTCATTAGCATTAACTAAAATGTTCTTGATTTTCCGTTTATATTACCGATGGAAGATGTTCACATAAAACCGCTCTAATCCGGCTGAAACGTCGATATATGTATTAAAAACCGAACTTATCCCCTCTTCAATATCTTACACAGTATTTTAACGAGAAACAAATAGATGATTGAAAATGAAGTATTTAAGGTATTATCTAATCAATTATGTGTTTGCATCATTTTTATCGTATATATAATGAATTAATATCCATAGACTGAAAATTCACAAAAGCGTGGAAAAACGGCAAAATATTGCCTAATTCGATGATATTTTGTTTAAATGACATAAAGGAAAAGGAGATGATAAACGTCAAAATATTGCTAAATTCGATGATTTTTCGTACGAAACAAAATGCAAGAAAACTTGCTTAAAATGCAGTATTATGCGACATTCTGAGATTTGAAGGCCAAATCACAAATCGTGATACTACATGAAATAGTATCGAAATATTGGTAAAAACGTATATATTTACGTTAAATCACACTACATGAAAAAAGTCACTATTTTACCATATATGAGGATTTTAACTTCAAATCATAGAGCGAGGTTTCGTATTATTTAGATCCAAGAAAAGACATGACAATGTGGTTTCCAATTCAAAAGATAAAAATCAATGAGTTTTCAATAGCATTAACTAAAATGTTCCTGATTTTCTGTTTATATTACCTATGGAAAATGTACACGTAAAACCGCTCTAATCCTGCTGAAACGTCGATATATGCAATAAAAACAGAACTTCTCCCCTTTTCAATATCTTACTCAGTATTATAACGAGAAATAAATAGTTGATTGAAAATGAAGTATTTAAGGTTATTATCTAATCAATTATGTGTTTGCATCATTTTTATCGTATATATAATGAATTAAACCCATAAACTGAAAATTCACAAAAACGTGGAAAAACGGCAAAATATTGCCTAATTCGATGATATTTTGTTTAAATCACATAGAGGAAAAGCGGATGATAAACGTCAAAATATTGCTAAATTCGATGATTTTTCGTACGAAACAAAATGCAAGAAAACTTGCTTAAAATGCAATATTATGCGACATTCTGAGATTTGAAGGCCAAATCACATATCGTGATAGTACATGAAATAGTATCGAAATATTGGTAAAAATGAATATATTTACGTAATATCAAACTACAGGATAAACGTGAAAAAGTCACTATTATACAATATTTAAAGATTTTAACTTCAAATCATAGAGCGAGGTTTCGTATTATTTAGATTCAAGAAAAGATATATGACTATGTTGTTTTCAATACAAATGATAAAAAACAATTTGTTTCATTAGCATTAACTAAAATGTTCTTGATTTTCCGTTTATATTACCGATGGAAGATGTTCACATAAAACCGCTCTAATCCGGCTGAAACGTCGATATATGTATTAAAAACCGAACTTATCCCCTCTTCAATATCTTACACAGTATTTTAACGAGAAACAAATAGATGATTGAAAATGAAGTATTTAAGGTTATTATCTAATCAATTATGTGTTTGCATCATTTTTATCGTATATATAATGAATTAATATCCATAGACTGAAAATTCACAAAAGCGTGGAAAAACGGCAAAATATTGCCTAATTCGATGATATTTTGTTTAAATGACTTAAAGGAAAAGGAGATGATAAACGTCAAAATATTGCTAAATTCGATGATTTTTCGTACGAAACAAAATGGAAGAAAACTTGCTTAAAATGCAATATTATGCGACATTCTGAGATTTGAAGGCCAAATCACATATCGTGATACTACATGAAATAGTATCGAAATATTGGTAAAAACGTATATATTTACGTTAAATCACACTACAAGAAAAAAGTCACTATTTTACCATATATGAGGATTTTAACTTCAAATCATAGAGCGAGGTTTCGTATTATTTAGATCCAAGAAAAGACATGACAATGTGGTTTCCAATTCAAAAGATAAAAATCAATGAGTTTTCAATAGCATTAACTAAAATGTTCCTGATTTTCTGTTTATATTACCTATGGAAAATGTACACGTAAAACCGCTCTAATCCTGCTGAAACGTCGATATATGCAATAAAAACAGAACTTCTCCCCTTTTCAATATCTTACTCAGTATTATAACGAGAAATAAATAGTTGATTGAAAATGAAGTATTTAAGGTTATTATCTAATCAATTATGTGTTTGCATCATTTTTATCGTATATATAATGAATTAAACCCATAAACTGAAAATTCACAAAAACGTGGAAAAACGGCAAAATATTGCCTAATTCGATGATATTTTGTTTAAATCACATAGAGGAAAAGCGGATGATAAACGTCAAAATATTGCTAAATTCGATGATTTTTCGTACGAAACAAAATGCAAGAAAACTTGCTTAAAATGCAATATTATGCGACATTCTGAGATTTGAAGGCCAAATCACATATCGTGATAGTACATGAAATAGTATCGAAATATTGGTAAAAATGAATATATTTACGTAATATCAAACTACAGGATAAACGTGAAAAAGTCACTATTATACAATATTTAAAGATTTTAACTTCAAATCATAGAGCGAGGTTTCGTATTATTTAGATTCAAGAAAAGATATATGACTATGTTGTTTTCAATACAAATGATAAAAAACAATTTGTTTCATTAGCATTAACTAAAATGTTCTTGATTTTCCGTTTATATTACCGATGGAAGATGTTCACATAAAACCGCTCTAATCCGGCTGAAACGTCGATATATGTATTAAAAACCGAACTTATCCCCTCTTCAATATCTTACACAGTATTTTAACGAGAAACAAATAGATGATTGAAAATGAAGTATTTAAGGTTATTATCTAATCAATTATGTGTTTGCATCATTTTTATCGTATATATAATGAATTAATATCCATAGACTGAAAATTCACAAAAGCGTGGAAAAACGGCAAAATATTGCCTAATTCGATGATATTTTGTTTAAATGACTTAAAGGAAAAGGAGATGATAAACGTCAAAATATTGCTAAATTCGATGATTTTTCGTACGAAACAAAATGGAAGAAAACTTGCTTAAAATGCAATATTATGCGACATTCTGAGATTTGAAGGCCAAATCACATATCGTAATACTACATGAAATAGTATCGAAATATTGGTAAAAACGTATATATTTACGTAAAATCCCACTACATGAAAAACGTGAAAAAAGTCACTATATTACCATATATGAGGATTTTAACTGTAAATCATAGAGCGAGGTTTCGTATTATTTAGATCCAAGAAAAGTCATATGACAATGTTGTTTCCAATTCAAAAGATAAAAATCAATGTGTTTTCATTAGAATTAACTAAAATGTTCCCGATTTTCTGTTTATATTACCTATGGAAAATGTACACGTAAAACCGCTCTAATCCTGCTGAAACGTCGATATATGCAATAAAAACAGAACTTCTCCCTTTTCAATATCTTACTCAGTATTATAACGAGAAACAAATAGTTGATTGAAAATGAAGTATTTAAGGTTATTATCTAATCAATTATGTGTTTGCATCATTTTTATCGTATATATAATGAATTAAACCCATAAACTGAAAATTCACAAAAACGTGGAAAAACGGCAAAATATTGCCTAATTCGATGATATTTTGTTTAAATCACATAGAGGAAAAGCGGATGATAAACGTCAAAATATTGCTAAATTCGATGATTTTTCGTACGAAACAAAATGCAAGAAAACTTGCCTAAAATGCAATATTATGCGACATTCTGAGATTTGAAGGCCAAATCACATATCGTGATACTACATGAAATAGTATCGAAATATTGGTAAAAATGAATATATTTACGTAATATCAAACTACATGATTAACGTGAAAAAATCACTATTATACAATATTTAAAGATTTTAACTTCAAATCATAGAGCGAGGTTTCGTATTATTTAGATCCAAGAAAAGATATATGACAATGTTGTTTTCAATACAAATGATAAAAAACAATGTGTTTTCATTAGCATTAACTAAAATGTTCTTGATTTTCCGTTTATATTACCGATGGAAGATGTACACGTAAAACCGCTCTAATCCGGCTGAAACGTCGATATATGCATTAAAAACCGAACTTATCCCCTCTTCAATATCTTACACAGTATTTTAACGAGAAACAAATAGATGATTGAAAATGAAGTATTTAAGGTATTATCTAATCAATTATGTGTTTGCATCATTTTTATCGTATATATAATGAAGTAATATCCATAGACTGAAAATTCACAAAAGCGTGGAAAAACGGCAAAATATTGCCTAATTCGATGATATTTTGTTTAAATGACATAAAGGAAAAGGAGATGATAAACGTCAAAATATTGCTAAATTCGATGATTTTTCGTACGAAACAAAATGCAAGAAAACTTGCTTAAAATGCAATATTATGCGACATTCTGAGATTTGAAGGCCAAATAAAAAATCGTGATACAACATGAAATAGTATCGAAATATTGGTAAAAACGTATATATTTACGTTAAATCACACTACATGAAAAAAGTCACTATTTTACCATATATGAGGATTTTAACTTCAAATCATAGAGCGAGGTTTCGTATTATTTAGATCCAAGAAAAGACATGACAATGTTGTTTCCAATTCAAAAGATAAAAATCAATGTGTTTTAAATAGCATTAACTAAAATGTTCCTGATTTTCTGTTTATATTACCTATGGAAAATGTACACGTAAAACCGCTCTAATCCTGCTGAAACGTCGATATATGCAATAAAAACAGAACTTCTCCCCTTTTCAATATCTTACTCAGTATTATAACGAGAAACAAATAGTTGATTGAAAATGAAGTATTTAAGGTTATTATCTAATCAATTATGTGTTTGCATCATTTTTATCGTATATATAATGAATTAAACCCATAAACTGAAAATTCACAAAAACGTGGAAAAACGGCAAAATATTGCCTAATTCGATGATATTTTGTTTAAATCACATAGAGGAAAAGCGGATGATAAACGTCAAAATATTGCTAAATTCGATGATTTTTCGTACGAAACAAAATGCAAGAAAACTTGCTTAAAATGCAATATTATGCGAAATTCTGAGATATGAAGCCCAAATCCCATATCGTGATACTACATGAAATAGTATCGAAATATTGGTAAAAACTTATATATTTACGTAAAATCACACTACATGAAAAAAGTCACTATTTTACCATATATGAGGATTTTAACTTCAAATCATAGAGCGAGGTTTCGTATTATTTAGATCCAAGAAAAGACATGACAATGTTGTTTCCAATTCAAAAGATAAAAATCAATGTGTTTTCAATAGCATTAACTAAAATGTTCCTGATTTTCTGTTTATATTACCTATGGAAAATGTACACGTAAAACCGCTCTAATCCTGCTGAAACGTCGATATATGCAATAAAAACAGAACTTCTCCCCTTTCAATATCTTACTCAGTATTATAACGAGAAACAAATAGTTGATTGAAAATGAAGTATTTAAGGTTATTATCTAATCAATTATGTGTTTGCATCATTTTTATCGTATGTATAATGAATTAATACACATAAATTGAAAATTCACAAAAACGTGAAAAACGGCAAAATATTGCTTAATTTGATGATATTTTGTTTAAATCACATAAAGGAAAAGGGGATGATAAATGTCAAAATATTGCTAAATTCGATGATTTTTCGTAAGAAACAAAATGCAAGAAAACTTGCTTAAAATGCAATATTATGCGACATTCTGAGATTTGAAGGCCAAATCACATATCGTGATACTACATAAAATAGTATCGAAATATTGGTAAAAATGAATATATTTACGTAATATCAAACTACATGAAAAAGTCACTATTATACAATATTTGAGGATTTTAACTTCAAATCATAGAGCGAGATTTCGTATTATTTAGATCCAAGAAAAGACATATGACAATGTTGTTTCCAATACAAATGATAAAAATCAACGTGTTTTCATTAGAATTAACTAAAATGTTCCTGATTTTCCGTTTATAATACCGATGGAAGATGTACACGTAAAACGCTCTATTCCGGCTGAAACGTCGATATATGCAATAAAAACAGAACTTCTCCCCTTTTTAATATCTTACTCATTATTTTAACGAGAAACAAATAGTTGATTGAAAATGAAGTATTTAAGGTTATTATCTAATCAATTGTGTGTTTGCATCATTTTTATCGTATATATAATGAATTAAACCCATAAACTGAAAATTCACAAAAACGTGGAAAAACGGCAAAATATTGCCTAATTCGATGATATTTTGTTTAAATCACATAGAGGAAAAGCGGATGATAAACGTCAAAATATTGCTAAATTCGATGATTTTTCGTACGAAACAAAATGCAAGAAAACTTGCTTAAAATGCAATATTATGCGACATTCTGAGATTTGAAGGCCAAATCACATATCGTGATACTACATGAAATAGTATCGAAATATTGGTAAAAATGAATATATTTACGTAATATCAAACTACATGATTAACGTGAAAAAGTCACTATTATACAATATTTAAAGATTTTAACTTCAAATCATAGAGCGAGGTTTCGAATTATTTAGATCCAAGAAAAGATATATGACAATGTTGTTTTCAATACAAATGATAAAAAACAATGTGTTTTCATCAGCATTAATTAAAATGTTCCTGATTTTCTGTTTATATTACCTATGGAAAATGTACACGTAAAACCGCTCTAATCCTGCTGAAACGTCGATATATGCAATAAAAACAACTTCTCCCTTTTCAATATCTTACGCAGTATTTTAACGAGAAACAAATAGATGATTGAAAATGAAGTATTTAAGGTTATTATCTAATCAATTATGTGTTTGCATCATTTTTATCGTATATATAATGAATTAATATTCATAGACTGAAAATTCACAAAAACGTGGAAAAACGCCAAAATATTGCCTAATTCGATGATATTTTGTTTAAATGACATAAAGGAAAAGGAGATAATAAACGTCAAAATATTGCTAAATTCGATGATTTTTCGTACGAAACAAAATGCAAGAAAACTTGCTTAAAATGCAATATTATGCGACATTCTGAGATTTGAAGGCCAAATCAAAAATCGTGATACTACATGAAATAGTATCGAAATATTGGTAAAAACGTATATATTTACGTAAAATCACACTACATGAAAAAAGTCACTATTTTACCATATATGAGGATTTTAACTTCAAATCATAGAGCGAGGTTTCGTATTATTTAGATCCAAGAAAAGACATGACAATGTTGTTTCCAATTCAAAAGATAAAAATCAATGTGTTTTTAATAGCATTAACTAAAATGTTCCTGATTTTCTGTTTATATTACCTATGGAAAATGTACACGTAAAACCGCTCTAATCCTGCTGAAACGTCGATATATGCAATAAAAACAGAACTTCTCCCCTTTTCAATATCTTACTCAGTATTATAACGAGAAACAAATAGTTGATTGAAAATGAATTATTTAAGGTTATTATCTAATCAATTATGTGTTTGCATCATTTTTATCGTATGTATAATGAATTAATACACATTAATTGAAAATTCACAAAAACGTGGAAAACGGCAAAATATTGCTTAATTTTATGATATTTTGTTTAAATCACATAGAGGAAAAGCGGATGATAAACGTCAAAATATTGCTAAATTCGATGATTTTTCGTACGAAACAAAATGCAAGAAAACTTGCTTAAAATGCAATATTATGCGACATTCTGAGATTTGAAGGCCAAATCACATATCGTGATACTACATGAAATAGTATCGAAATATTGGTAAAAATGAATATATTTACGTAATATCAAACTACATGATTAACGTGAAAAAGTCACTATTATACAATATTTAAAGATTTTAACTTCAAATCATAGAGCGAGGTTTCGTATTATTTAGATCCAAGAAAAGATATATGACAATGTTGTTTTCAATACAAATGATAAAAAACAATGTGTTTTCATTAGCATTAACTAAAATGTTCTTGATTTTCCGTTTATATTACCGATAGAAGATGTACACGTAAAACCGCTCTAATCCGGCTGAAACGTCGATATATGCAATAAAAACCGAACTTATCCCCTTTTCAATATTTTACACAGTATTTTAACGAGAAACAAATAGATGATTGAAAATGAAGTATTTAAGGTTATTATCTAATCAATTATGTGTTTGCATCATTTTTATCGTATATATAATGAATTAATATCCATAGACTGAAAATTCACAAAAGCGTGGAAAAACGGCAAAATATTGCCTAATTCGATGATATTTTGATTAAATGACATAAAGAAAAAGGAGATGATAAACGTCAAAATATTGCTAAATTCGATGATTTTTCGTACGAAACAAAATGCAAGAAAACTTGCTTAAAATGCAATATTATGCTAAATTCTGAGATATGAAGCCCAAATCACATATCGTGATACTGCATGAAATAGTATCGAAATATTGGTAAAAACGTATATATTTACGTAAAATCACACTACATGAAAAAAGTCACTATTTTATCATATATGAGGATTTTAACTTCAAATCATGGAGCGAGGTTTCGTATTATTTAGATCCAAGAAAACACATGACAATGTTGTTTCCAATTCAAAAGATAAAAATCAATGTGTTTTCAATAGCATTAACTAAAATGTTCCTGATTTTCTGTTTATATTACCTATGGAAAATGTACACGTAAAACCGCTCTAATCCTGCTGAAACGTCGATATATGCATTAAAAACAGAACTTCTCCCCTTTTCAATATCTTACTCAGTATTATAACGAGAAACAAATAGTTGATTGAAAATTAAGTATTTAAGGTTATTATCTAATCAATTATGTGTTTGCATCATTTTTATCGTATGTATAATGAATTAATACACATTAATTGAAAATTCACAAAAACTTGGAAAACGGCAAAATATTGCTTAATTTGATGATATTTTGTTTAAATCACATAAAGGAAAAGGGGATGATAAATGTCAAAATATTGCTAAATTCGATGATTTTTCGTATGAAACAAAATGCAAGAAAACTTGCTTAAAATGCAATATTTTGCGACATTCTGAGATTTGAAGGCCAAATCACATACCGTGATACTACATAAAATAGTATCGAAATATTGGTAAAAATGAATATATTTACGTAATATCAAACTACATGATTAACGTGAAAAAGTCACTATTATACAATATTTGAGGATTTTAACTTCAAATCATAGAGCGAGGTTTCGTATTATTTAGATCCAAGAAAAGATATATGACAATGTTGTTTTCAATATAAATGAT
Organism: Procambarus clarkii; assembly: GCF_040958095.1. Taxonomy (NCBI): domain Eukaryota; kingdom Metazoa; phylum Arthropoda; class Malacostraca; order Decapoda; family Cambaridae; genus Procambarus; species Procambarus clarkii. The sequence goes on from NW_027189189.1 coordinate 313,192, forward strand.
AAAAAACAATGTGTTTTCATCAGCAATAATTAAAATGTTCTTGATTTTCCGTTTATATTACCGATGGAAGATGTACACGTAAAACCGCTCTAATCCGGCTGAAACGTCGATATATGCAATAAAAACTGAACTTCTACCCTTTTCAATATCTTACACAGTATTTTAACGAGAAACAAACAGATGATTGAAAATGAAGTATTTAAGGTTATTATCTAACCAATTATTTGTTTGCATCATTTTTATCGTATATATAATGAATTAATATCCATAGACTGAAAATTCACAAAAGCGTGGAAAAACGGCAAAATATTGCCTAATTCGATGATATTTTGTTTAAATGACATAAAGGAAAAGGAGATGATAAACGTCAAAATATTGCTAAATTCGATGATTTTTCGTACGAAACAAAATGCAAGAAAACTTGCTTAAAATGCAATATTATGCGAAATTCTGAGATATGAAGCCCAAATCACATATCGTGATACTACATGAAATAGTATCGAAATATTGGTAAAAACGTATATATTTACGTAAAATCACACTACATGAAAAAATTCATTATTTTACCATATATGAGGATTTTAACTTCAAATCATAGAGCGAGGTTTCGTATTATTTAGATCCAAGAAAAGACATGACAATGTTGTTTCCAATTCAAAAGATAAAAATCAATGTGTTTTCAATAGTATTAACTAAAATGTTCCTGTTTTCTGTTTATATTACCGATGGAAAATGTACACGTAAAACCGCTCTAATCCTGCTGAAACGTCGATATATGCAAAGAAACAGAACTTCTCCCCTTTTCAATATTTTACTCAGTATTATAACGAGAAACAAATAGTTGATTGAAAATGAAGTATTTACGGTTATTATCTAATCAATTATGTGTTTGCATCATTTTTATCGTATGTATAATGAATTAATAATTATTAATTGAAAATTCACAAAAACGCGGAAAACGGCAAAATATTGCTTAATTTGATGATATTTTGTTTAAATCACATAAAGGAAAAGGGGATGATAAATGTCAAAATATTGCTAAATTCAATGATTTTTCGTAAACAACAAAATGCAAGAAAACTTGCTTAAAATGCAATATTATGCGACATTCTGAGATTTGAAGGCCAAATCACATATCGTGATACTACATGAAATAGTATCGAAATATTGGTAAAAATGAATATATTTACGTAATATCAAACTACATGAGTAACGTGAAAAAGTCACTATTATACAATATTTGAGGATTTTAACTTCAAATCACAGAGCGAGGTTTCGTATTATTTAGATCCAAGAAAAGATATATGACAATGTTGTTTTCAATACAAATGATAAAAAACAATGTGTTTTCATTAGCATTAACTAAAATGTTCTTGATTTTCCGTTTATATTACCGATGGAAGATGTACACGTAAAACGTGTACATCACCGTGTACCCATAACTCTTTGTTACCTATCGTACGTTACGGCCTGTGACCCTACAGCAGCCAAACTTTAATTACGTCTAGGGATACGAGACAACTGCTGTTCTCAATAGCGAATCACCAGTATAACCCCTTAATAAGTAATGAGCACATAAATAAAATCTTCCTTAGGACTGAAGAATAGAGACAATCTTATATATATATATATTAAATAAATCTCAATAGCAAACAGATGATTATATGGTCACAATATATCACATTAAAAATATCACTGTATCTTCCAGACATTAAATTAAAAATTATTATATGTATGGCTATGACAGAACCAAAAATGTATAACTTAACTCCAACTAGATGTTATCTCCCTGGTTCCAGATCAGCTACCGATGGCAATTTTATAAAAATGTGCAAAGAAAACCTCAGGATCCTCCTCATTGAACTTGGGTAACTCTATATACTTATTCATCCTGATGGGATTATTATTACTATTTATTGAAACATTACTAGTATTTCCATGCCCAGCTGCCATACGCTGTGATTCAAGCCTGAAGTTAATGTCAGCCATTTGTTGTTGAATCTCTAATTGCCTAGTTTGTTCCTCGGCTTGTTGCTTCTTTGTGGCTTCTATTTGCAACTGTACCGCAATTTCTAAACGCCTAGTCTCAAGCTCCCTTTGCTGAGCTTCAGGCTCTAATATTTGCTGTTGCTGTTGAGCTTCAATCTCTCTTTGACGAGCTTCAGCCTCTAATATTTTCTGTTCCTTTTGAGCTTCAAGCTTAGCATTGGCTATTTGCGCTTCTAACTCAAGACGCTTTAACGTCATCTGATCACTCGACTCCTCTCTTAACTCCTCTAGAATTTCTTCCTCTAACTCCCCATTCTCAACAAAATGCGTCACAATGACTTTCAATATTTGGGCTTTAACCATTCTATTGGTGGCGGTCAAATCCAACTGATTTGCCATTTGTATTAACTCAGTCTTTTTAAGGTTCTGAATCCCTTCAAAGTCTGGGTGAGCCACCAACGCTGCAACTTTCTCCTCCATCGTTACTAACACTTGGCACTTGATTCACAACAATAATTAAACAATGGCACTGCACTACACTTCACTGTAAAATTGTCACCACACTGAAAATTCGTTTGGCCTCACTGCACAAAAAAAATATATAGGATGACTTACCTCAAAATCGTGGAACGTTGTTACTTGACACACAGGAAGGCTTGCTTGGCACATGGAATAGTTCTTAAGAAACAAAGACACTTGACACACTGGTACCTAGGAAGGCAAGGTTAGATTAGCATAGTTAAGTTAAAGTGGGAACAATATTTCCCGGCACAGGCCCCCATAACTCCCGGCTGAAACGTTGATATATGCAATAAAAACAGAACTTCTCCCCTTTTTAATATCTTACTCAGTAATTTAACGAGAAACAAATAGTTGATTGAAAATGAAGTATTTAAGGTTATTATCTAATCAATTATGTGTTTGCATCATTTTTATCGTATATATAATAAATTAAACCCATAAACTGAAAATTCACAAAAACGTGGAAAAACGGCAAAATATTGCCTAATTCGATGATATTTTGTCATAGAGGAAAAGAGGATATATCATATAGAGGAAAAGTGGATGATAAACGTCAAAATATTGCTAAATTCGATGATTTTTCGTACGAAACAAAATGCACGAAAACTTGCTTAAAATGCAATATTATGAGACATTCTGAGATTTGAAGGCCAAATCACATATCGTGATACTACATGAAATAGTATCGAAATATTGGTAAAAATGAATATATTTACGTAATATCAAACTACATGATTAACGTGAAAAAATCACTATTATACAATATTTAAAGATTTTAACTTCAAATCATAGAGCGAGGTTTCGTATTATTTAGATCCAAGAAAAGATATATGACAATGTTGTTTTCAATACAAATGATAAAAAACAATTTGTTTCATTAGCATTAACTAAAATGTTCTTGATTTTCCGTTTATATTACCGATGGAAGATGTTCACATAAAACCGCTCTAATCCGGCTGAAACGTCGATATATGTATTAAAAACCGAACTTATCCCCTCTTCAATATCTTACACAGTATTTTAACGAGAAACAAATAGATGATTGAAAATGAAGTATTTAAGGTATTATCTAATCAATTATGTGTTTGCATCATTTTTATCGTATATATAATGAATTAATATCCATAGACTGAAAATTCACAAAAGCGTGGAAAAACGGCAAAATATTGCCTAATTCGATGATATTTTGTTTAAATGACATAAAGGAAAAGGAGATGATAAACGTCAAAATATTGCTAAATTCGATGATTTTTCGTACGAAACAAAATGCAAGAAAACTTGCTTAAAATGCAGTATTATGCGACATTCTGAGATTTGAAGGCCAAATCACAAATCGTGATACTACATGAAATAGTATCGAAATATTGGTAAAAACGTATATATTTACGTTAAATCACACTACATGAAAAAAGTCACTATTTTACCATATATGAGGATTTTAACTTCAAATCATAGAGCGAGGTTTCGTATTATTTAGATCCAAGAAAAGACATGACAATGTGGTTTCCAATTCAAAAGATAAAAATCAATGAGTTTTCAATAGCATTAACTAAAATGTTCCTGATTTTCTGTTTATATTACCTATGGAAAATGTACACGTAAAACCGCTCTAATCCTGCTGAAACGTCGATATATGCAATAAAAACAGAACTTCTCCCCTTTTCAATATCTTACTCAGTATTATAACGAGAAATAAATAGTTGATTGAAAATGAAGTATTTAAGGTTATTATCTAATCTATTAAGTATTTAAGGTTATTATCTTATCTATTATTATGTGTTTGCATCATTTTTATCGTATATATAATGAATTAAACCCATAAACTGAAAATTCACAAAAACGTGGAAAAACGGCAAAATATTGCCTAATTCGATGATATTTTGTTTAAATCACATAGAGGAAAAGCGGATGATAAACGTCAAAATATTGCTAAATTCGATGATTTTTCGTACGAAACAAAATGCAAGAAAACTTGCTTAAAATGCAATATTATGCGACATTCTGAGATTTGAAGGCCAAATCACATATCGTGATAGTACATGAAATAGTATCGAAATATTGGTAAAAATGAATATATTTACGTAATATCAAACTACAGGATAAACGTGAAAAAGTCACTATTATACAATATTTAAAGATTTACTCTTCAAATCATAGAGCGAGGTTTCGTATTATTTAGATTCAAGAAAAGATATATGACTATGTTGTTTTCAATACAAATGATAAAAAACAATTTGTTTCATTAGCATTAACTAAAATGTTCTTGATTTTCCGTTTATATTACCGATGGAAGATGTTCACATAAAACCGCTCTAATCCGGCTGAAACGTCGATATATGTATTAAAAACCGAACTTATCCCCTCTTCAATATCTTACACAGTATTTTAACGAGAAACAAATAGATGATTGAAAATGAAGTATTTAAGGTTATTATCTAATCAATTATGTGTTTGCATCATTTTTATCGTATATATAATGAATTAATATCCATAGACTGAAAATTCACAAAAGCGTGGAAAAACGGCAAAATATTGCCTAATTCGATGATATTTTGTTTAAATGACTTAAAGGAAAAGGAGATGATAAACGTCAAAATATTGCTAAATTCGATGATTTTTCGTACGAAACAAAATGGAAGAAAACTTGCTTAAAATGCAATATTATGCGACATTCTGAGATTTGAAGGCCAAATCACATATCGTGATACTACATGAAATAGTATCGAAATATTGGTAAAAACGTATATATTTACGTTAAATCACACTACAAGAAAAAAGTCACTATTTTACCATATATGAGGATTTTAACTTCAAATCATAGAGCGAGGTTTCGTATTATTTAGATCCAAGAAAAGACATGACAATGTGGTTTCCAATTCAAAAGATAAAAATCAATGAGTTTTCAATAGCATTAACTAAAATGTTCCTGATTTTCTGTTTATATTACCTATGGAAAATGTACACGTAAAACCGCTCTAATCCTGCTGAAACGTCGATATATGCAATAAAAACAGAACTTCTCCCCTTTTCAATATCTTACTCAGTATTATAACGAGAAATAAATAGTTGATTGAAAATGAAGTATTTAAGGTTATTATCTAATCAATTATGTGTTTGCATCATTTTTATCGTATATATAATGAATTAAACCCATAAACTGAAAATTCACAAAAACGTGGAAAAACGGCAAAATATTGCCTAATTCGATGATATTTTGTTTAAATCACATAGAGGAAAAGCGGATGATAAACGTCAAAATATTGCTAAATTCGATGATTTTTCGTACGAAACAAAATGCAAGAAAACTTGCTTAAAATGCAATATTATGCGACATTCTGAGATTTGAAGGCCAAATCACATATCGTGATAGTACATGAAATAGTATCGAAATATTGGTAAAAATGAATATATTTACGTAATATCAAACTACAGGATAAACGTGAAAAAGTCACTATTATACAATATTTAAAGATTTTAACTTCAAATCATAGAGCGAGGTTTCGTATTATTTAGATTCAAGAAAAGATATATGACTATGTTGTTTTCAATACAAATGATAAAAAACAATTTGTTTCATTAGCATTAACTAAAATGTTCTTGATTTTCCGTTTATATTACCGATGGAAGATGTTCACATAAAACCGCTCTAATCCGGCTGAAACGTCGATATATGTATTAAAAACCGAACTTATCCCCTCTTCAATATCTTACACAGTATTTTAACGAGAAACAAATAGATGATTGAAAATGAAGTATTTAAGGTTATTATCTAATCAATTATGTGTTTGCATCATTTTTATCGTATATATAATGAATTAATATCCATAGACTGAAAATTCACAAAAGCGTGGAAAAACGGCAAAATATTGCCTAATTCGATGATATTTTGTTTAAATGACTTAAAGGAAAAGGAGATGATAAACGTCAAAATATTGCTAAATTCGATGATTTTTCGTACGAAACAAAATGGAAGAAAACTTGCTTAAAATGCAATATTATGCGACATTCTGAGATTTGAAGGCCAAATCACATATCGTAATACTACATGAAATAGTATCGAAATATTGGTAAAAACGTATATATTTACGTAAAATCCCACTACATGAAAAACGTGAAAAAAGTCACTATATTACCATATATGAGGATTTTAACTGTAAATCATAGAGCGAGGTTTCGTATTATTTAGATCCAAGAAAAGTCATATGACAATGTTGTTTCCAATTCAAAAGATAAAAATCAATGTGTTTTCATTAGAATTAACTAAAATGTTCCCGATTTTCTGTTTATATTACCTATGGAAAATGTACACGTAAAACCGCTCTAATCCTGCTGAAACGTCGATATATGCAATAAAAACAGAACTTCTCCCTTTTCAATATCTTACTCAGTATTATAACGAGAAACAAATAGTTGATTGAAAATGAAGTATTTAAGGTTATTATCTAATCAATTATGTGTTTGCATCATTTTTATCGTATATATAATGAATTAAACCCATAAACTGAAAATTCACAAAAACGTGGAAAAACGGCAAAATATTGCCTAATTCGATGATATTTTGTTTAAATCACATAGAGGAAAAGCGGATGATAAACGTCAAAATATTGCTAAATTCGATGATTTTTCGTACGAAACAAAATGCAAGAAAACTTGCCTAAAATGCAATATTATGCGACATTCTGAGATTTGAAGGCCAAATCACATATCGTGATACTACATGAAATAGTATCGAAATATTGGTAAAAATGAATATATTTACGTAATATCAAACTACATGATTAACGTGAAAAAATCACTATTATACAATATTTAAAGATTTTAACTTCAAATCATAGAGCGAGGTTTCGTATTATTTAGATCCAAGAAAAGATATATGACAATGTTGTTTTCAATACAAATGATAAAAAACAATGTGTTTTCATTAGCATTAACTAAAATGTTCTTGATTTTCCGTTTATATTACCGATGGAAGATGTACACGTAAAACCGCTCTAATCCGGCTGAAACGTCGATATATGCATTAAAAACCGAACTTATCCCCTCTTCAATATCTTACACAGTATTTTAACGAGAAACAAATAGATGATTGAAAATGAAGTATTTAAGGTATTATCTAATCAATTATGTGTTTGCATCATTTTTATCGTATATATAATGAAGTAATATCCATAGACTGAAAATTCACAAAAGCGTGGAAAAACGGCAAAATATTGCCTAATTCGATGATATTTTGTTTAAATGACATAAAGGAAAAGGAGATGATAAACGTCAAAATATTGCTAAATTCGATGATTTTTCGTACGAAACAAAATGCAAGAAAACTTGCTTAAAATGCAATATTATGCGACATTCTGAGATTTGAAGGCCAAATAAAAAATCGTGATACAACATGAAATAGTATCGAAATATTGGAAAAAACGTATATATTTACGTTAAATCACACTACATGAAAAAAGTCACTATTTTACCATATATGAGGATTTTAACTTCAAATCATAGAGCGAGGTTTCGTATTATTTAGATCCAAGAAAAGACATGACAATGTTGTTTCCAATTCAAAAGATAAAAATCAATGTGTTTTAAATAGCATTAACTAAAATGTTCCTGATTTTCTGTTTATATTACCTATGGAAAATGTACACGTAAAACCGCTCTAATCCTGCTGAAACGTCGATATATGCAATAAAAACAGAACTTCTCCCCTTTTCAATATCTTACTCAGTATTATAACGAGAAACAAATAGTTGATTGAAAATGAAGTATTTAAGGTTATTATCTAATCAATTATGTGTTTGCATCATTTTTATCGTATATATAATGAATTAAACCCATAAACTGAAAATTCACAAAAACGTGGAAAAACGGCAAAATATTGCCTAATTCGATGATATTTTGTTTAAATCACATAGAGGAAAAGCGGATGATAAACGTCAAAATATTGCTAAATTCGATGATTTTTCGTACGAAACAAAATGCAAGAAAACTTGCTTAAAATGCAATATTATGCGAAATTCTGAGATATGAAGCCCAAATCCCATATCGTGATACTACATGAAATAGTATCGAAATATTGGTAAAAACTTATATATTTACGTAAAATCACACTACATGAAAAAAGTCACTATTTTACCATATATGAGGATTTTAACTTCAAATCATAGAGCGAGGTTTCGTATTATTTAGATCCAAGAAAAGACATGACAATGTTGTTTCCAATTCAAAAGATAAAAATCAATGTGTTTTCAATAGCATTAACTAAAATGTTCCTGATTTTCTGTTTATATTACCTATGGAAAATGTACACGTAAAACCGCTCTAATCCTGCTGAAACGTCGATATATGCAATAAAAACAGAACTTCTCCCCTTTCAATATCTTACTCAGTATTATAACGAGAAACAAATAGTTGATTGAAAATGAAGTATTTAAGGTTATTATCTAATCAATTATGTGTTTGCATCATTTTTATCGTATGTATAATGAATTAATACACATAAATTGAAAATTCACAAAAACGTGAAAAACGGCAAAATATTGCTTAATTTGATGATATTTTGTTTAAATCACATAAAGGAAAAGGGGATGATAAATGTCAAAATATTGCTAAATTCGATGATTTTTCGTAAGAAACAAAATGCAAGAAAACTTGCTTAAAATGCAATATTATGCGACATTCTGAGATTTGAAGGCCAAATCACATATCGTGATACTACATAAAATAGTATCGAAATATTGGTAAAAATGAATATATTTACGTAATATCAAACTACATGAAAAAGTCACTATTATACAATATTTGAGGATTTTAACTTCAAATCATAGAGCGAGATTTCGTATTATTTAGATCCAAGAAAAGACATATGACAATGTTGTTTCCAATACAAATGATAAAAATCAACGTGTTTTCATTAGAATTAACTAAAATGTTCCTGATTTTCCGTTTATAATACCGATGGAAGATGTACACGTAAAACGCTCTATTCCGGCTGAAACGTCGATATATGCAATAAAAACAGAACTTCTCCCCTTTTTAATATCTTACTCATTATTTTAACGAGAAACAAATAGTTGATTGAAAATGAAGTATTTAAGGTTATTATCTAATCAATTGTGTGTTTGCATCATTTTTATCGTATATATAATGAATTAAACCCATAAACTGAAAATTCACAAAAACGTGGAAAAACGGCAAAATATTGCCTAATTCGATGATATTTTGTTTAAATCACATAGAGGAAAAGCGGATGATAAACGTCAAAATATTGCTAAATTCGATGATTTTTCGTACGAAACAAAATGCAAGAAAACTTGCTTAAAATGCAATATTATGCGACATTCTGAGATTTGAAGGCCAAATCACATATCGTGATACTACATGAAATAGTATCGAAATATTGGTAAAAATGAATATATTTACGTAATATCAAACTACATGATTAACGTGAAAAAGTCACTATTATACAATATTTAAAGATTTTAACTTCAAATCATAGAGCGAGGTTTCGAATTATTTAGATCCAAGAAAAGATATATGACAATGTTGTTTTCAATACAAATGATAAAAAACAATGTGTTTTCATCAGCATTAATTAAAATGTTCCTGATTTTCTGTTTATATTACCTATGGAAAATGTACACGTAAAACCGCTCTAATCCTGCTGAAACGTCGATATATGCAATAAAAACAACTTCTCCCTTTTCAATATCTTACGCAGTATTTTAACGAGAAACAAATAGATGATTGAAAATGAAGTATTTAAGGTTATTATCTAATCAATTATGTGTTTGCATCATTTTTATCGTATATATAATGAATTAATATTCATAGACTGAAAATTCACAAAAACGTGGAAAAACGCCAAAATATTGCCTAATTCGATGATATTTTGTTTAAATGACATAAAGGAAAAGGAGATAATAAACGTCAAAATATTGCTAAATTCGATGATTTTTCGTACGAAACAAAATGCAAGAAAACTTGCTTAAAATGCAATATTATGCGACATTCTGAGATTTGAAGGCCAAATCAAAAATCGTGATACTACATGAAATAGTATCGAAATATTGGTAAAAACGTATATATTTACGTAAAATCACACTACATGAAAAAAGTCACTATTTTACCATATATGAGGATTTTAACTTCAAATCATAGAGCGAGGTTTCGTATTATTTAGATCCAAGAAAAGACATGACAATGTTGTTTCCAATTCAAAAGATAAAAATCAATGTGTTTTTAATAGCATTAACTAAAATGTTCCTGATTTTCTGTTTATATTACCTATGGAAAATGTACACGTAAAACCGCTCTAATCCTGCTGAAACGTCGATATATGCAATAAAAACAGAACTTCTCCCCTTTTCAATATCTTACTCAGTATTATAACGAGAAACAAATAGTTGATTGAAAATGAATTATTTAAGGTTATTATCTAATCAATTATGTGTTTGCATCATTTTTATCGTATGTATAATGAATTAATACACATTAATTGAAAATTCACAAAAACGTGGAAAACGGCAAAATATTGCTTAATTTTATGATATTTTGTTTAAATCCCATAGAGGAAAAGCGGATGATAAACGTCAAAATATTGCTAAATTCGATGATTTTTCGTACGAAACAAAATGCAAGAAAACTTGCTTAAAATGCAATATTATGCGACATTCTGAGATTTGAAGGCCAAATCACATATCGTGATACTACATGAAATAGTATCGAAATATTGGTAAAAATGAATATATTTACGTAATATCAAACTACATGATTAACGTGAAAAAGTCACTATTATACAATATTTAAAGATTTTAACTTCAAATCATAGAGCGAGGTTTCGTATTATTTAGATCCAAGAAAAGATATATGACAATGTTGTTTTCAATACAAATGATAAAAAACAATGTGTTTTCATTAGCATTAACTAAAATGTTCTTGATTTTCCGTTTATATTACCGATAGAAGATGTACACGTAAAACCGCTCTAATCCGGCTGAAACGTCGATATATGCAATAAAAACCGAACTTATCCCCTTTTCAATATTTTACACAGTATTTTAACGAGAAACAAATAGATGATTGAAAATGAAGTATTTAAGGTTATTATCTAATCAATTATGTGTTTGCATCATTTTTATCGTATATATAATGAATTAATATCCATAGACTGAAAATTCACAAAAGCGTGGAAAAACGGCAAAATATTGCCTAATTCGATGATATTTTGATTAAATGACATAAAGAAAAAGGAGATGATAAACGTCAAAATATTGCTAAATTCGATGATTTTTCGTACGAAACAAAATGCAAGAAAACTTGCTTAAAATGCAATATTATGCTAAATTCTGAGATATGAAGCCCAAATCACATATCGTGATACTGCATGAAATAGTATCGAAATATTGGTAAAAACGTATATATTTACGTAAAATCACACTACATGAAAAAAGTCACTATTTTATCATATATGAGGATTTTAACTTCAAATCATGGAGCGAGGTTTCGTATTATTTAGATCCAAGAAAACACATGACAATGTTGTTTCCAATTCAAAAGATAAAAATCAATGTGTTTTCAATAGCATTAACTAAAATGTTCCTGATTTTCTGTTTATATTACCTATGGAAAATGTACACGTAAAACCGCTCTAATCCTGCTGAAACGTCGATATATGCATTAAAAACAGAACTTCTCCCCTTTTCAATATCTTACTCAGTATTATAACGAGAAACAAATAGTTGATTGAAAATTAAGTATTTAAGGTTATTATCTAATCAATTATGTGTTTGCATCATTTTTATCGTATGTATAATGAATTAATACACATTAATTGAAAATTCACAAAAACTTGGAAAACGGCAAAATATTGCTTAATTTGATGATATTTTGTTTAAATCACATAAAGGAAAAGGGGATGATAAATGTCAAAATATTGCTAAATTCGATGATTTTTCGTATGAAACAAAATGCAAGAAAACTTGCTTAAAATGCAATATTTTGCGACATTCTGAGATTTGAAGGCCAAATCACATACCGTGATACTACATAAAATAGTATCGAAATATTGGTAAAAATGAATATATTTACGTAATATCAAACTACATGATTAACGTGAAAAAGTCACTATTATACAATATTTGAGGATTTTAACTTCAAATCATAGAGCGAGGTTTCGTATTATTTAGATCCAAGAAAAGATATATGAAAATGTTGTTTTCAATATAAATGATAAAAAACAATGTGTTTTCATCAGCAATAATTAAAATGTTCTTGATTTTCCGTTTATATTACCGATGGAAGATGTACACGTAAAACCGCTCTAATCCGGCTGAAACGTCGATATATGCAATAAAAACTGAACTTCTACCCTTTTCAATATCTTACACAGTATTTTAACGAGAAACAAACAGATGATTGAAAATGAAGTATTTAAGGTTATTATCTAACCAATTATTTGTTTGCATCATTTTTATCGTATATATAATGAATTAATACCCATAAACTGAAAATTCACAAAAGCGTGGAAAAACGGCAAAATATTGCCTAATTCGATGATATTTTGTTTAAATCACAGAGAGGAAAAGTGGATGATAAACGTCAAAATATTGCTAAATTCAATGATTTTTCGTACGAAACAAATTGCAAGAAAACTTGCTTAAAATGCAATATTATGCGACATTCTGAGATTTGAAGGCCAAATCACATATCGTGACACTACATGAAATAGTATCGAAATATTGGTACGAATGGATATATTTACGTAATATCAAACTACATGATTAACGTGAAAAAGTCACTATTATACAATATTTAAAGATTTTAACTTCAAATCATAGAGCGAGGTTTCGTATTATTTAGATCCAAGAAAAGATATATGACAATGTTGTTTTCAATACAAATGATAAAAAACAATGTGTTTTCATTAGCATTAACTAAAATGTTTTTGATTTTCCGTTTATATTACCGATGGAAGATGTACACGTAAAACCGCTCTAATCCGGCTGAAACGTCGATATATGCAATAAAAACCGAACTTATCCCCTTTTCAATATCTTACACAGTATTTTAACGAGAAACAAATAGATGATTAAAAATGAAGTATTTAAGGTTATTATCTAATCAATTATGTGTTTGCATCCTTTTTATCGTATATATAATGAATTAATATCCATAGACTGAAAATTCACAAAAGCGTGGAAAAACGGCAAAATATTGCCTAATTCGATGATATTTTGTTTAAATGACATAAAGGAAAAGGAGATGATAAACGTCAAAATATTGCTATATTCGATGATTTTTCGTACGAAAGAAAATGCAAGAAAACTTGCTTAAAATGCAATATTATGCGAAATTCTGAGATATGTACCCCAAATCACATATCGTGATACTACATGAAATAGTATCGAAATATTGGTAAAAACGTATATATTTACGTAAAATCTCACTACATGAAAAAAGTCACTATTTTACCATATATGAGGATTTTAACTTCAAATCATATAGCGAGGTTTCGTATTATTTAGATCCAAGAAAAGACATGACAATGTTGTTTCCAATTCAAAAGATAAAAATCAATGTGTTTTCAATAGCATTAACTAAAATGTTCCTGATTTTCTGTTTATATTACCTATGGAAAATGTACACGTAAAACCGCTCTAATCCTGCTGAAATGTCGATATATGCAATAAAAACAGAACTTCTCCCCTTTCAATATCTTACTCAGTATTATAACGAGAAACAAATAGTTGATTGAAAATGAAGTATTTAAGGTTATTATCTAATCAATTATGTGTTTGCATCATTTTTATCGTATGTATAATGAATTAATACACATAAATTGAAAATTCACAAAAACGTGAAAAACGGCAAAATATTGCTTAATTTGATGATATTTTGTTTAAATCACATAAAGGAAAAGGGGATGATAAATGTCAAAATATTGCTAAATTCGATGATTTTTCGTAAGAAACAAAATGCAAGAAAACTTGCTTAAAATGCAATATTATGCGACATTCTGAGATTTGAAGGCCAAATCACATATCGTGATACTACATAAAATAGTATCGAAATATTGGTAAAAATGAATATATTTACGTAATATCAAACTACATGATTAACGTGAAAAAGTCACTATTATACAATATTTGAGGATTTTAACTTCAAATCATAGAGCGAGATTTCGTATTATTTAGATCCAAGAAAAGACATATGACAATGTTGTTTCCAATACAAATGATAAAAATCAACGTGTTTTCATTAGAATTAACTAAAATGTTCCTGATTTTCCGTTTATAATACCGACGGAAGATGTACACGTAAAACGCTCTATTCCGGCTGAAACGTCGATATATGCAATAAAAACAGAACTTCTCCCCTTTTTAATATCTTACTCATTATTTTAACGAGAAACAAATAGTTGATTGAAAATGAAGTATTTAAGGTTATTATCTAATCAATTGTGTGTTTGCATCATTTTTATCGTATATATAATGAATTAAACCCATAAACTGAAAATTCACAAAAACGTGGAAAAACGGCAAAATATTGCCTAATTCGATGATATTTTGTTTAAATCACATAGAGGAAAAGCGGATGATAAACGTCAAAATATTGCTAAATTCGATGATTTTTCGTAAGAAACAAAATGCAAGAAAACTTGCTTAAAATGCAATATTATGCGACATTCTGAGATTTGAAGGCCAAATCACATATCGTGATACTTCATAAAAATAGTATCGAAATATTGGTAAAAATGAATATCAAACGTAATATCAAACTACATGATTAACGTGAAAAAGTCACTATTATACAATATTTAAAGATTTTAACTTCAAATCATAGAGCGAGGTTTCGAATTATTTAGATCCAAGAAAAGATATATGACAATGTTGTTTTCAATACAAATGATAAAAAACAATGTGTTTTCATCAGCATTAATTAAAATGTTCCTGATTTTCTGTTTATATTACCTATGGAAAATGTACACGTAAAACCGCTCTAATCCTGCTGAACCGTCGATATATGCAATAAAAACAACTTCTCCCTTTTCAATATCTTACGCAGTATTTTAACGAGAAACAAATAGATGATTGAAAATGAAGTATTTAAGGTTATTATCTAATCAATTATGTGTTTGCATCATTTTTATCGTATATATAATGAATTAATATTCATAGACTGAAAATTCACAAAAACGTGGAAAAACGCCAAAATATTGCCTAATTCGATGATATTTTGTTTAAATGACATAAAGGAAAAGGAGATGATAAACGTCAAAATATTGCTAAATTCGATGACTTTTCGTACGAAACAAAATGCAAGAAAACTTGCTTAAAATGCAATATTATGCGAAATTCTGAGATATGAAGCCCAAATCACATATCGTGATACTACATGAAATAGTATCGAAATATTGGTAAAAACGTATATATTTACGTAAAATCACACTACATGAAAAAAGTCACTATTTTACCATATATGAGGATTTTAACTTCAAATCATAGAGCGAGGTTTCGTATTATTTAGATCCAAGAAAAGACATGACAATGTTGTTTCCAATTCAAAAGATAAAAATCAATGTGTTTTCATTAGCATTAACTAAAATGTTCTTGATTTTCCGTTTATATTACCGATAGAAGATGTACACGTAAAACCGCTCTAATCCGGCTGAAACGTCGATATATGCAATAAAAACCGAACTTATCCCCTTTTCAATATCTTACACAGTATTTTAACGAGAAACAAACAGATGATTGAAAATGAAGTATTTAAGGTTATTATCTAATCAATTATGTGTTTGCATCATTTTTATCGTATATATAATGAATTAATATCCATAGACTGAAAATTCACAAAAGCGTGGAAAAACGGCAAAATATTGCCTAATTCGATGATATTTTGATTAAATGACATAAAGAAAAAGGAGATGATAAACGTCAAAATATTGCTAAATTCGATGATTTTTCGTACGAAACAAAATGCAAGAAAACTTGCTTAAAATGCAATATTATGCGAAATTCTGAGATATGAAGCCCAAATCACATATCGTGATACTGCATGAAATAGTATCGAAATATTGGTAAAAACGTATATATTTACGTAAAATCACACTACATGAAAAAAGTCACTATTTTATCATATATGAGGATTTTAACTTCAAATCATAGAGCGAGGTTTCGTATTATTTAGATCCAAGAAAACACATGACAATGTTGTTTCCAATTCAAAAGATAAAAATCAATGTGTTTTCAATAGCATTAACTAAAATGTTCCTGATTTTCTGTTTATATTACCTATGGAAAATGTACACGTAAAACCGCTCTAATCCTGCTGAAATGTCGATATATGCAATAAAAACAGAACTTCTCCCCTTTCAATATCTTACTCAGTATTATAACGAGAAACAAATAGTTGATTGAAAATGAAGTATTTAAGGTTATTATCTAATCAATTATGTGTTTGCATCATTTTTATCGTATGTATAATGAATTAATACACATAAATTGAAAATTCACAAAAACGTGAAAAACGGCAAAATATTGCTTAATTTGATGATATTTTGTTTAAATCACATAAAGGAAAAGGGGATGATAAATGTCAAAATATTGCTAAATTCGATGATTTTTCGTAAGAAACAAAATGCAAGAAAACTTGCTTAAAATTTAATATTATGCGACATTCTGAGATTTGAAGGCCAAATCACATATCGTGATACTACATAAAATAGTATCGAAATATTGGTAAAAATGAATATATTTACGTAATATCAAACTACATGATTAACGTGAAAAAGTCACTATTATACAATATTTGAGGATTTTAACTTCAAATCATAGAGCGAGATTTCGTATTATTTAGATCCAAGAAAAGACATATGACAATGTTGTTTCCAATACAAATGATAAAAATCAACGTGTTTTCATTAGAATTAACTAAAATGTTCCTGATTTTCCGTTTATAATACCGACGGAAGATGTACACGTAAAACGCTCTATTCCGGCTGAAACGTCGATATATGCAATAAAAACAGAACTTCTCCCCTTTTTAATATCTTACTCATTATTTTAACGAGAAACAAATAGTTGATTGAAAATGAAGTATTTAAGGTTATTATCTAATCAATTGTGTGTTTGCATCATTTTTATCGTATATATAATGAATTAAACCCATAAACTGAAAATTCACAAAAACGTGGAAAAACGGCAAAATATTGCCTAATTCGATGATATTTTGTTTAAATCACATAGAGGAAAAGCGGATGATAAACGTCAAAATATTGCTAAATTCGATGATTTTTCGTAAGAAACAAAATGCAAGAAAACTTGCTTAAAATGCAATATTATGCGACATTCTGAGATTTGAAGGCCAAATCACATATCGTGATACTTCATAAAAATAGTATCGAAATATTGGTAAAAATGAATATCAAACGTAATATCAAACTACATGATTAACGTGAAAAAGTCACTATTATACAATATTTAAAGATTTTAACTTCAAATCATAGAGCGAGGTTTCGAATTATTTAGATCCAAGAAAAGATATATGACAATGTTGTTTTCAATACAAATGATAAAAAACAATGTGTTTTCATCAGCATTAATTAAAATGTTCCTGATTTTCTGTTTATATTACCTATGGAAAATGTACACGTAAAACCGCTCTAATCCTGCTGAACCGTCGATATATGCAATAAAAACAACTTCTCCCTTTTCAATATCTTACGCAGTATTTTAACGAGAAACAAATAGATGATTGAAAATGAAGTATTTAAGGTTATTATCTAATCAATTATGTGTTTGCATCATTTTTATCGTATATATAATGAATTAATATTCATAGACTGAAAATTCACAAAAACGTGGAAAAACGGCAAAATATTGCCTAATTCGATGATATTTTGATTAAATGACATAAAGAAAAAGGAGATGATAAACGTCAAAATATTGCTAAATTCGATGATTTTTCGTACGAAACAAAATGCAAGAAAACTTGCTTAAAATGCAATATTATGCGAAATTCTGAGATATGAAGCCCAAATCACATATCGTGATACTGCATGAAATAGTATCGAAATATTGGTAAAAACGTATATATTTACGTAAAATCACACTACATGAAAAAAGTCACTATTTTATCATATATGAGGATTTTAACTTCAAATCATAGAGCGAGGTTTCGTATTATTTAGATCCAAGAAAACACATGACAATGTTGTTTCCAATTCAAAAGATAAAAATCAATGTGTTTTCAATAGCATTAACTAAAATCTTCCTGATTTTCTGTTTATATTACCTATGGAAAATGTACACGTAAAACCGCTCTAATCCTGCTGAAACGTCGATATATGCATTAAAAACAGAACTTCTCCCCTTTTCAATATCTTACTCAGTATTATAACGAGAAACAAATAGTTGATTGAAAATTAAGTATTTAAGGTTATTATCTAATCAATTATGTGTTTGCATCATTTTTATCGTATGTATAATGAATTAATACACATTAATTGAAAATTCACAAAAACTTGGAAAACGGCAAAATATTGCTTAATTTGATGATATTTTGTTTAAATCACATAAAGGAAAAGGGGATGATAAATGTCAAAATATTGCTAAATTCGATGATTTTTCGTATGAAACAAAATGCAAGAAAACTTGCTTAAAATGCAATATCTTGCGACATTCTGAGATTTGAAGGCCAAATCACATATCGTGATACTACATAAAATAGTATCGAAATATTGGTAAAAATTAATATATTTACGTAATATCAAACTACATGATTAACGTGAAAAAGTCACTATTATACAATATTTGAGGATTTTAACTTCAAATCATAGAGCGAGGTTTCGTATTATTTAGATCCAAGAAAAGATATATGACAATGTTGTTTTCAATATAAATGATAAAAAACAATGTGTTTTCATCAGCATTAATTAAAATGTTCTTGATTTTCCGTTTATATTACCGATGGAAGATGTAAACGTAAAACCGCTCTAATCCGGCTGAAACGTCGATATATGCAATAAAAACTGAACTTCTACCCTTTTCAATATCTTACACAGTATTTTAACGAGAAACAAACAGATGATTGAAAATGAAGTATTTAAGGGTATTATCTAACCAATTATTTGTTTGCATCATTTTTATCGTATATATAATGAATTAATACCCATAAACTGAAAATTCACAAAAGCTTGGAAAAACGGCAAAATATTGCCTAATTCGATGATATTTTGTTTAAATCACAGAGAGGAAAAGTGGATGATAAACGTCAAAATATTGCTAAATTCAATGATTTTTCGTACGAAACAAAATGCAAGAAAACTTGCTTAAAATGCAATATTATGCGACATTCTGAGATTTGAAGGCCAAATCACATATCGTGATACTACATGAAATAGTATCGAAATATTGGTAAAAACGTATATATTTACGTAAAATCCCACTATATGAAAAACGTGAAAAAAGTCACTATATTACCATATATGAGGATTTTAACTGTAAATCATAGAGCGAGGTTTCGTATTATTTAGATCCAAGAAAAGACATATGACAATGTTGTTTCCAATTCAAAAGATAAAAATCAATGTGTTTTCAATAGCATTAACTAAAATGTTCCTGATTTTCTGTTTATATTACCTATGGAAAATGTACACGTAAAACCGCTCTAATCCTGCTGAAACGTCGATATATGCATTAAAAACAGAACTTCTCCCCTTTTCAATATCTTACTCAGTATTATAACGAGAAACAAATAGTTGATTGAAAATTAAGTATTTAAGGTTATTATCTAATCAATTATGTGTTTGCATCATTTTTATCGTATGTTTAATGAATTAATACACATTAATTGAAAATTCACAAAAACTTGGAAAACGGCAAAATATTGCTTAATTTGATGATATTTTGTTTAAATCACATAAAGGAAAAGGGGATGATAAATGTCAAAATATTGCTAAATTCGATGATTTTTCGTATGAAACAAAATGCAAGAAAACTTGCTTAAAATGCAATATTTTGCGACATTCTGAGATTTGTCGCAAAATTTACCTATGGAAAATGTACACGTAAAACCGCTCTAATCCTGCTGAAACGTCGATATATGCAATAAAAACTGAACTTCTCCCCTTTTCAATATCTTACACAGTATTTTAACGAGAAACAAACAGATGATTGAAAATGAAGTATTTAAGGTTATTATCTAACCAATTATTTGTTTGCATCATTTTTATTGTATATATAATGAATTAATACCCATAAACTGAAAATTCAAAAAAGCGTGGAAAAACGGAAAATATTGCCTAATTCGATGATATTTTGTTTAAATCACAGGGAGGAAAAGTGGATGATAAACGTCAAAATATTGCTAAATTCAATGATTTTTCGTACGAAACAAAATGCAAGAAAACTTGCTTAAAATGCAATATTATGCGACATTCTGAGATTTGAAGGCCAAATCACATATCGTGATACTACATGAAATAGTATCGAAATATTGGTAAGAATGAATATATTTACGTAATATCAAACTACATGATTAACGTGAAAAAGTCACTATTATACAATATTTAAAGATTTTAACTTCAAATCATAGAGCGAGGTTTCGTATTATTTAGATCCAAGAAAAGATATATGACAATGTTGTTTTCAATACAAATGATAAAAAACAATGTGTTTTCATTAGCATTAACTAAAATGTTTTTGATTTTCCGTTTATATTACCGATGGAAGATGTACACGTAAAACCGCTCTAATCCGGCTGAAACGTCGATATATGCAATAAAAACCGAACTTATCCCCTTTTCAATATCTTACACAGTATTTTAACGAGAAACAAATAGATGATTAAAAATGAAGTATTTAAGGTTATTATCTAATCAATTATGTGTTTGCATCCTTTTTATCGTATATATAATGAATTAATATCCATAGACTGAAAATTCACAAAAGCGTGGAAAAACGGCAAAATATTGCCTAATTCGATGATATTTTGTTTAAATGACATAAAGGAAAAGGAGATGATAAACGTCAAAATATTGCTATATTCGATGATTTTTCGTACGAAAGAAAATGCAAGAAAACTTGCTTAAAATGCAATATTATGCGAAATTCTGAGATATGAACCCCAAATCACATATCGTGATACTACATGAAATAGTATCGAAATATTGGTAAAAACGTATATATTTACGTAAAATCACACTACATGAAAAAAGTCACTATTTTACCATATATGAGGATTTTAACTTCAAATCATAGAGCGAGGTTTCGTATTATTTAGATCCAAGAAAAGACATGACAATGTTGTTTCCAATTCAAAAGATAAAAATCAATGTGTTTTTAATAGCATTAACTAAAATGTTCCTGATTTTCTGTTTTTATTACCTATGGAAAATGTACACGTAAAACCGCTCTAATCCTGCTGAAACGTCGATATATGCAATAAAAACAGAACTTCTGCCCTTTTCAATATCTTACTCAGTATTATAACGAGAAACAAATAGTTGATTGAAAATGAAGTATTTAAGGTTATTATCTAATCAATTATGTGTTTGCATCATTTTTATCGTATATATAATGAATTAATATCCATAGACTGAAAATTCACAAAAGCGTGGAAAAACGGCAAAATATTGCCTAATTCGATGATATTTTGTTTAAATGACATAAAGGAAAAGGAGATGATAAACGTCAAAATATTGCTATATTCGATGATTTTTCGTACGAAAGAAAATGCAAGAAAACTTGCTTAAAATGCAATATTATGCGAAATTCTGAGATATGTACCCCAAATCACATATCGTGATACTACATGAAATAGTATCGAAATATTGGTAAAAACGTATATATTTACGTAAAATCTCACTACATGAAAAAAGTCACTATTTTACCATATATGAGGATTTTAACTTCAAATCATATAGCGAGGTTTCGTATTATTTAGATCCAAGAAAAGACATGACAATGTTGTTTCCAATTCAAAAGATAAAAATCAATGTGTTTTCAATAGCATTAACTAAAATGTTCCTGATTTTCTGTTTATATTACCTATGGAAAATGTACACGTAAAACCGCTCTAATCCTGCTGAAATGTCGATATATGCAATAAAAACAGAACTTCTCCCCTTTCAATATCTTACTCAGTATTATAACGAGAAACAAATAGTTGATTGAAAATGAAGTATTTAAGGTTATTATCTAATCAATTATGTGTTTGCATCATTTTTATCGTATGTATAATGAATTAATACACATAAATTGAAAATTCACAAAAACGTGAAAAACGGCAAAATATTGCTTAATTTGATGATATTTTGTTTAAATCACATAAAGGAAAAGGGGATGATAAATGTCAAAATATTGCTAAATTCGATGATTTTTCGTAAGAAACAAAATGCAAGAAAACTTGCTTAAAATGCAATATTATGCGACATTCTGAGATTTGAAGGCCAAATCACATATCGTGATACTACATAAAATAGTATCGAAATATTGGTAAAAATGAATATATTTACGTAATATCAAACTACATGATTAACGTGAAAAAGTCACTATTATACAATATGTGAGGATTTTAACTTCAAATCATAGAGCGAGATTTCGTATTATTTAGATCCAAGAAAAGACATATGACAATGTTGTTTCCAATACAAATGATAAAAATCAACGTGTTTTCATTAGAATTAACTAAAATGTTCCTGATTTTCCGTTTATAATACCGACGGAAGATGTACACGTAAAACGCTCTATTCCGGCTGAAACGTCGATATATGCAATAAAAACAGAACTTCTCCCCTTTTTAATATCTTACTCATTATTTTAACGAGAAACAAATAGTTGATTGAAAATGAAGTATTTAAGGTTATTATCTAATCAATTGTGTGTTTGCATCATTTTTATCGTATATATAATGAATTAAACCCATAAACTGAAAATTCACAAAAACGTGGAAAAACGGCAAAATATTGCCTAATTCGATGATATTTTGTTTAAATCACATAGAGGAAAAGCGGATGATAAACGTCAAAATATTGCTAAATTCGATGATTTTTCGTAAGAAACAAAATGCAAGAAAACTTGCTTAAAATGCAATATTATGCGACATTCTGAGATTTGAAGGCCAAATCACATATCGTGATACTTCATAAAAATAGTATCGAAATATTGGTAAAAATGAATATCAAACGTAATATCAAACTACATGATTAACGTGAAAAAGTCACTATTATACAATATTTAAAGATTTTAACTTCAAATCATAGAGCGAGGTTTCGAATTATTTAGATCCAAGAAAAGATATATGACAATGTTGTTTTCAATACAAATGATAAAAAACAATGTGTTTTCATCAGCATTAATTAAAATGTTCCTGATTTTCTGTTTATATTACCTATGGAAAATGTACACGTAAAACCGCTCTAATCCTGCTGAACCGTCGATATATGCAATAAAAACAACTTCTCCCTTTTCAATATCTTACGCAGTATTTTAACGAGAAACAAATAGATGATTGAAAATGAAGTATTTAAGGTTATTATCTAATCAATTATGTGTTTGCATCATTTTTATCGTATATATAATGAATTAATATTCATAGACTGAAAATTCACAAAAACGTGGAAAAACGCCAAAATATTGCCTAATTCGATGATATTTTGTTTAAATGACATAAAGGAAAAGGAGATGATAAACGTCAAAATATTGCTAAATTCGATGACTTTTCGTACGAAACAAAATGCAAGAAAACTTGCTTAAAATGCAATATTATGCGAAATTCTGAGATATGAAGCCCAAATCACATATCGTGATACTACATGAAATAGTATCGAAATATTGGTAAAAACGTATATATTTACGTAAAATCACACTACATGAAAAAAGTCACTATTTTACCATATATGAGGATTTTAACTTCAAATCATAGAGCGAGGTTTCGTATTATTTAGATCCAAGAAAAGACATGACAATGTTGTTTCCAATTCAAAAGATAAAAATCAATGTGTTTTCATTAGCATTAACTAAAATGTTCTTGATTTTCCGTTTATATTACCGATAGAAGATGTACACGTAAAACCGCTCTAATCCGGCTGAAACGTCGATATATGCAATAAAAACCGAACTTATCCCCTTTTCAATATCTTACACAGTATTTTAACGAGAAACAAACAGATGATTGAAAATGAAGTATTTAAGGTTATTATCTAATCAATTATGTGTTTGCATCATTTTTATCGTATATATAATGAATTAATATCCATAGACTGAAAATTCACAAAAGCGTGGAAAAACGGCAAAATATTGCCTAATTCGATGATATTTTGATTAAACGACATAAAGAAAAAGGAGATGATAAACGTCAAAATATTGCTAAATTCGATGATTTTTCGTACGAAACAAAATGCAAGAAAACTTGCTTAAAATGCAATATTATGCGAAATTCTGTGATATGAAGCCCAAATCACATATCGTGATACTGCATGAAATAGTATCGAAATATTGGTAAAAACGTATATATTTACGTAAAATCACACTACATGAAAAAAGTCACTATTTTATCATATATGAGGATTTTAACTTCAAATCATAGAGCGAGGTTTCGTATTATTTAGATCCAAGAAAACACATGACAATGTTGTTTCCAATTCAAAAGATAAAAATCAATGTGTTTTCAATAGCATTAACTAAAATGTTCCTGATTTTCTGTTTATATTACCTATGGAAAATGTACACGTAAAACCGCTCTAATCCTGCTGAAACGTCGATATATGCATTAAAAACAGAACTTCTCCCCTTTTCAATATCTTACTCAGTATTATAACGAGAAACAAATAGTTGATTGAAAATTAAGTATTTAAGGTTATTATCTAATCAATTATGTGTTTGCATCATTTTTATCGTATGTATAATGAATTAATACACATTAATTGAAAATTCACAAAAACTTGGAAAACGGCAAAATATTGCTTAATTTGATGATATTTTGTTTAAATCACATAAAGGAAAAGGGGATGATAAATGTCAAAATATTGCTAAATTCGATGATTTTTCGTATGAAACAAAATGCAAGAAAACTTGCTTAAAATGCAATATCTTGCGACATTCTGAGATTTGAAGGCCAAATCACATATCGTGATACTACATAAAATAGTATCGAAATATTGGTAAAAATTAATATATTTACGTAATATCAAACTACATGATTAACGTGAAAAAGTCACTATTATACAATATTTGAGGATTTTAACTTCAAATCATAGAGCGAGGTTTCGTATTATTTAGATCCAAGAAAAGATATATGACAATGTTGTTTTCAATATAAATGATAAAAAACAATGTGTTTTCATCAGCATTTATTAAAATGTTCTTGATTTTCCGTTTATATTACCGATGGAAGATGTACACGTAAAACCGCTCTAATCCGGCTGAAACGTCGATATATGCAATAAAAACTGAACTTCTACCCTTTTCAATATCTTACACAGTATTTTAACGAGAAACAAACAGATGATTGAAAATGAAGTATTTAAGGGTATTATCTAACCAATTATTTGTTTGCATCATTTTTATCGTATATATAATGAATTAATACCCATAAACTGAAAATTCACAAAAGCTTGGAAAAACGGCAAAATATTGCCTAATTCGATGATATTTTGTTTAAATCACAGAGAGGAAAAGTGGATGATAAACGTCAAAATATTGCTAAATTCAATGATTTTTCGTACGAAACAAAATGCAAGAAAACTTGCTTAAAATGCAATATTATGCGACATTCTGAGATTTGAAGGCCAAATCACATATCGTGATACTACATGAAATAGTATCGAAATATTGGTAAAAACGTATATATTTACGTAAAATCCCACTATATGAAAAACGTGAAAAAAGTCACTATATTACCATATATGAGGATTTTAACTGTAAATCATAGAGCGAGGTTTCGTATTATTTAGATCCAAGAAAAGACATATGACAATGTTGTTTCCAATTCAAAAGATAAAAATCAATGTGTTTTCAATAGCATTAACTAAAATGTTCCTGATTTTCTGTTTATATTACCTATGGAAAATGTACACGTAAAACCGCTCTAATCCTGCTGAAACGTCGATATATGCATTAAAAACCGAACTTCTCCCCTTTTCAATATCTTACTCAGTATTATAACGAGAAACAAATAGTTGATTGAAAATTAAGTATTTAAGGTTATTATCTAATCAATTATGTGTTTGCATCATTTTTATCGTATGTTTAATGAATTAATACACATTAATTGAAAATTCACAAAAACTTGGAAAACGGCAAAATATTGCTTAATTTGATGATATTTTGTTTAAATCACATGAAGGAAAAGGGGATGATAAATGTCAAAATATTGCTAAATTCGATGATTTTTCGTATGAAACAAAATGCAAGAAAACTTGCTTAAAATGCAATATTTTGCGACATTCTGAGATTTGTCGCAAAATTTACCTATGGAAAATGTACACGTAAAACCGCTCTAATCCTGCTGAAACGTCGATATATGCAATAAAAACTGAACTTCTCCCCTTTTCAATATCTTACACAGTATTTTAACGAGAAACAAACAGATGATTGAAAATGAAGTATTTAAGGTTATTATCTAACCAATTATTTGTTTGCATCATTTTTATTGTATATATAATGAATTAATACCCATACTCTGAAAATTCAAAAAAGCGTGGAAAAACGGAAAATATTGCCTAATTCGATGATATTTTGTTTAAATCACAGGGAGGAAAAGTGGATGATAAACGTCAAAATATTGCTAAATTCAATGATTTTTCGTACGAAACAAAATGCAAGAAAACTTGCTTAAAATGCAATATTATGCGACATTCTGAGATTTGAAGGCCAAATCACATATCGTGATACTACATGAAATAGTATCGAAATATTGGTAAGAATGAATATATTTACGTAATATCAAACTACATGATTAACGTGAAAAAGTCACTATTATACAATATTTAAAGATTTTAACTTCAAATCATAGAGCGAGGTTTCGTATTATTTAGATCCAAGAAAAGATATATGACAATGTTGTTTTCAATACAAATGATAAAAAACAATGTGTTTTCATTAGCATTAACTAAAATGTTTTTGATTTTCCGTTTATATTACCGATAGAAGATGTACACGTAAAACCGCTCTAATCCGGCTGAAACGTCGATATATGCAATAAAAACCGAACTTATCCCCTTTTCAATATCTTACACAGTATTTTAACGAGAAACAAATAGATGATTAAAAATGAAGTATTTAAGGTTATTATCTAATCAATTATGTGTTTGCATCCTTTTTATCGTATATATAATGAATTAATATCCATAGACTGAAAATTCACAAAAGCGTGGAAAAACGGCAAAATATTGCCTAATTCGATGATATTTTGTTTAAATGACATAAAGGAAAAGGAGATGATAAACGTCAAAATATTGCTATATTCGATGATTTTTCGTACGAAAGAAAATGCAAGAAAACTTGCTTAAAATGCAATATTATGCGAAATTCTGAGATATGAACCCCAAATCACATATCGTGATACTACATGAAATAGTATCGAAATATTGGTAAAAACGTATATATTTACGTAAAATCACACTACATGAAAAAA
The DNA here is from genome assembly GCF_040958095.1 of Procambarus clarkii. NCBI lineage: Eukaryota > Metazoa > Arthropoda > Malacostraca > Decapoda > Cambaridae > Procambarus > Procambarus clarkii. Next base: position 341,335 of record NW_027189189.1, read on the forward strand.
GTCACTATTTTACCATATATGAGGATTTTAACTTCAAATCATAGAGCGAGGTTTCGTATTATTTAGATCCAAGAAAAGACATGACAATGTTGTTTCCAATTCAAAAGATAAAAATCAATGTGTTTTTAATAGCATTAACTAAAATGTTCCTGATTTTCTGTTTTTATTACCTATGGAAAATGTACACGTAAAACCGCTCTAATCCTGCTGAAACGTCGATATATGCAATAAAAACAGAACTTCTGCCCTTTTCAATATCTTACTCAGTATTATAACGAGAAACAAATAGTTGATTGAAAATGAAGTATTTAAGGTTATTATCTAATCAATTATGTGTTTGCATCATTTTTATCGTATATATAATGAATTAATATCCATAGACTGAAAATTCACAAAAGCGTGGAAAAACGGCAAAATATTGCCTAATTCGATGATATTTTGTTTAAATGACATAAAGGAAAAGGAGATGATAAACGTCAAAATATTGCTAAATTCGATGATTTTTCGTACGAAAGAAAATGCAAGAAAACTTGCTTAAAATGCAATATTATGCGAAATTCTGAGATATGAAGCCCAAATCACATATCGTGATACTACATGAAATAGTATCGAAATATTGGTAAAAACGTATATATTTACGTAAAATCACACTACATGAAAAAAGTCACTATTTTACCATATATGAGGATTTTAACATCAAATCATAGAGCGAGGTTTCATATTATTTAGATCCAAGAAAAGACATGACAATGTTGTTTCCAATTCAAAAGATAAAAATCAATGTGTTTTCAATAGCATTAACTAAAATGTTCCTGATTTTCTATTTTTATTACCTATGGAAAATGTACACGTAAAACCGCTCTAATCCTGCTGAAACGTCGATATATGCAATAAAAACAGAACTTCTCCCCTTTTCAATATCTTACACAGTATTTTAACGAGAAACAAACAGATGATTGAAAATGAAGTATTTAAGGTTATTATCTAACCAATTATTTGTTTGCATCATTTTTATCGTATATATAATGAATTAATACCCATAATCGGAAAATTCACAAAAACGTGGAAAAACGGCAAAATATTGCCTAATTCGATGATATTTTGTTTAAATCACAGGGAGGAAAAGTGGATGATAAACGTCAAAATATTGCTAAATTCAATGATTTTTCGAACGAATCAAAATGGAAGAAAACTTGCTTAAAATGCAATATTATGCGACATTCTGAGATTTGAAGGCCAAATCACATATCGTGATACTACATGAAATAGTATCGAAATATTGGTAAAAATGAATATATTTACGTAATATCAAACTATATGATTAACGTGAAAAAGTCACTATTATAAACGGAAATTTATTTGAGGATTTTAACTTCAAATCATAGAGCGAGGTTTCGTATTATTTAGATCCAAGAAAAGATATATGACAATGTTGTTTTCAATACAAATGATAAAAAACAATGTGTTTTCGTCAGCATTAATTAAAATGTTCTTGATTTTCCGTTTATATTCCCGATGGAAGATGTACACGTAAAACCGCTCTAATCTGGCTGAAACGTCGATATATGCAATAAAAACCGAACTTCTCCTCTTTTCAATATCTTACACAGTATTTTAACGAGAAACAAATAGATGATTGAAAATGAAGTATTTAAGATTATTATCTAATCAATTATGTGTTTGCATCATTTTTATCGTATATATAATGAATTAATACCGATAGACTGAAAATTCACAAAAACGTGGAAAAACGGCAAAATATTGCATAATTCGATGATATTTTGTCTAAATGACATAAAGGAAAAGTAGATGATAAACGTCAAAATATTGCTAAATTCGATGATTTTTCGTACGAAACAAAATGCAAGAAAACTTGTTTAAAATGCAATATTATGCGAAATTCTGATATATGAAGGCCAAATCACATATCGTGATACTACATAAAATAGTATCGAAATTTTGGTAAAAATAAATATATTTACGTAATATCAAACTACATGAATAACGTGAAAAAGTCACTATTATAACCGGAAATTTATTTGAGGATTTTAACTTCAAATCATAGAGCGAGGTTTCGTATTATTTAAATCCAAGAAAAGACATATGACAATGTTGTTTCCAATACAAATACGTGTTTTCATTAGAATTAACTAAAATGTTCCTGATTTTCCGTTTATAATACCGATGGAAGATGTACACGTAAAACGCTTTATTCCGGCTGAAACGTCGATATATGCAATAAAAACAGAACTTCTCCCCTTTTTAATATCTTACTCAGTGTTTTAACGAGATACAAATAGTTGACTGAAAATGAAGTATTTAAGGTTATTATCTAATCAATTATGTGTTTGCATCATTTTTATCGTATGTATAATGAATTAATACACATAAATTGAAAATTCACAAAAACGTGGAAAACGGCAAAATATTGCTTAATTTGATGATATTTTGTTTAAATCACATAAAGGAAAAGGGGATGATAAATGTCAAAATATTGCTAAATTCGATGATTTTTCGTAAGAAACAAAATGCAAGAAAACTTGCTTAAAATGCAATATTATGCGACATTCTGAGATTTGAAGGCCAAATCACATATCGTGATACTACATAAAATAGTATCGAAATATTGGTAAAAATGAATATATTTACGTAATATCAAACTACATGATTAACGTGAAAAAGTCACTATTATACAATATTTGAGGATTTTAACTTCAAATCATAGAGCGAGGTTTCGTATTATTTAGATCCAAGAAAAGATATATGACAATGTTGTTTTCAATACAAATGATAAAAAACAATGTGTTTTCATCAGCATTAATTAAAATGTTCTTGATTTTCCGTTTATATTACCGATGGAAGATGTACACGTAAAACCGCTCTAATCCTGCTGAAACGTCGATATATGCAATAAAAACTGAACTTCTCCCCTTTTCAATATCTTTCGCAGTATTTTAACGAGAAACAAACAGATGATTGAAAATTAAGTATTTACGGTTATTATCTAACCAATTATTTGTTTGCATCATTTTTATCGTATATATAAAGAATTAATACCCATAAACTGAAAATTCACAAAAACGTGGAAAAACGGCAAAATATTCCCTAATTCGATGATATTTTGTTTAAATCACAGGGAGGAAAAGTGGATGATAAAAGTCAAAATATTGCTAAATTCAATGATTTTTCGTACGAAACAATATGCAAGAAAACTTGCTTAAAATGCAATATTATGCGACATTCTGAGATTTGAAGGCCAAATCACATATCGTGATACTACATGAAATAGTATCGAAATATTGGTAAAAACGTATATATTTACGTAAAATCCCACTACATGAAAAACGTGAAAAAAGTCACTATATTACCATATATGAGGATTTTAACTGTAAATCATAGAGCGAGGTTTCGTATTATTTAGATTCAAGAAAAGACATATGACAATGTTGTTTCCAATTCAAAAGATAAAAATCAATATGTTTTCATTAGAATTAACTAAAATGTTCCCGATTTTCTGTTTATATTACCTATGGAAAATGTACACGTAAAACCGCTCTAATCCTGCTGAAACGTCGATATATGCAATAAAAACAGAACTTCTCCCTTTTTCAATATCTTACTCAGTATTATAACGAGAAACAAATAGTTGATTGAAAATGAAGTATTTAAGGTTATTATCTAATCAATTATGTGTTTGCATCATTTTTATCGTATATATAATGAATTAAACCCATAAACTGAAAATTCACAGAAACGTGGAAAAACGGCAAAATATTGCCTAATTCAATGATATTTTGTTTAAATCACATAGAGGAAAAGTGGATGATAAACGTCAAAATATTGCTAAATTCGATGATTTTTCGTACGAATCAAAATGCAAGAGAACTTGCTTAAAATGCAATATTATGCGACATTCTGAGATTTGAAGGCCAAATCACATATCGTGATACTACATGAAATAGTAACGAAATATTGGTAAAAATGAATATATTTACGTAATATCAAACTACATGATTAACGTGAAAAAGTCACTATTATACAATATTTAAAGATTTTAACTTCAAATCATAGAGCGAGGTTTCGTATTATTTAGATCCAAGAAAGATATATGACAATGTTGTTTTCAATACAAATGATAAAAAACAATGTGTTTTCATTAGCATTAACTAAAATGTTCTTGATTTTGCGTTTATATTACCGATGGAAGATGTACACGTAAAACCGCTCTAATCCGGCTGAAACGTCGATATATGCAATAAAAACCGAACTTATCCCCTTTTCAATATCTTACACAGTATTTTAACGAGAAACAAATAGATGATTGAAAATGAAGTATTTAAGGTTATTATCTAATCAATTATGTGTTTGCATCATTTTTATCGTATATATAATGAATTAATATCCATAGACTGAAAATTCACAAAAGCGTGGAAAAACGGCAAAATATTGCCTAATTCGATGATATTTTGTTTAAATGACATAAAGGAAAAGGAGATGATAAACGTCAAAATATTGCTAAATTCGATGATTTTTCGTACGAAACAAAATGCAAGAAAACTTGCTTAAAATGCAATATTATGCGAAATTCTGAGATATGAAGCCCAAATCACATATCGTGATACTACATGAAATAGTATCGAAATATTGGTAAAAACTTATATATTTACGTAAAATCACACTACATGAAAAAAGTCACTATTTTACCATATATGAGGATTTTAACTTCAAATCATAGAGCGAGGTTTCGTATAATATAATTCGTATAATATAATTTCGTATATTATGCGAGGTTTCGCATAATATTGCATTATTTAGATCCAAGAAAAGACATGACAATGTTGTTTCCAATTCAAAAGATAAAAATCAATGTGTTTTCAATAGCATTAACTAAAATGTTCCTGATTTTCTGTTTATATTACTTATGGAAAATGTACACGTAATACCGCTCTAATCCTGCTGAAACGTCGATATATGCAATAAAAACAGAACTTCTCCCCTTTCAATATCTTACTCAGTATTATAACGAGAAACAAATAGTTGATTGAAAATGAAGTATTTAAGGTTAAAATACTTGCTTAAAATGCAATATTATGAGACATTCTGAGATTTGAAGGCCAAATCACATATCGTGATACTACATGAAATAGTATCGAAATATTGGTAAAAATGAGTATATTTACGTAATATCAAATTACATGATTAACGTGAAAAAGTTACTGTTATACAATATTTGTGGATTTTAACTACAAATCATAGAGCGAGGTTTCGTATTATTTAGATCCAAGAAAAGATATATGACAATGTTGTTTTCAATACAAATGATAAAAAACAATGTGTTTTCATCTAATCAATTATGTGTTTGCATCATTTTTATCGTATGTATAATGAATTGTTACACATAAATTGAAAATTCACAAAAACGTGGAAAACGGCAAAATATTGCTTAATTTGATGATATTTTCTTTAAATCACATAAAGGAAAAGGGGATGATAAATGTCAAAATATTGCTAAATTCGATGATTTTTCGTAAGAAACAAAATGCAAGAAAACTTGCTTAAAATGCAATATTATGCGACATTCCGAGATTTGAAGGCCAAATCACATATCGTGATACTATATGAAATAGTATCGAAATATTGGTAAAAATGAACATATTTACGTAATATCAAACTACATGATTAACGTGAAAAAGTCACTATTATACAATATTTGAGGGTTTTAACTTCAAATCATAGAGCGAGGTTTCGTATTATTTAGATCCAAGAAAAGATATATGACAATGTTGTTTTCAATTCAAATGATAAAAAACAATGTGTTTTCATCAGCATTAATTAAAATGTTCTTGATTTTCCGTTTATATTACCGATGGAAGATGTACACGTAAAACCGCTCTAATCCGGCTGAAACGTCGATATATGCAATAAAAACTGAACTTCTCCCCTTTTCAATATCTTACGCAGTATTTTAACGAGAAACAAACAGATGATTGAAAATGAAGTATTTAAGGGTATTATCTAACCAATTATTTGTTTGCATCATTTTTATCGTATATATAATGAATTAATACCCATAAACTGAAAATTCACAAAAACGTGGAAAAACGGCAAAATATTGCCTAATTCGATGATATTTTGTTTAAATCACAGGGAGGAAAAGTGGATGATAAACGTCAAAATATTGCTAAATTCAATGATTTTTCGTACGAAACAAAATGCACGAAAACTTGCTTAAAATGCAATATTATGCGACATTCTGAGATTTGAAAGCCAAATCACATATTGTGATACTACATGAAATAGTATCGAAATATTGGTATAAACGTATATATTTACGTAAAATCCCACTACATGAAAAACGTGAAAAAAGTCACTATATTACCATATATGAGGATTTTAACTGTAAATCATAGAGCGAGGTTTCGTATTATTTAGATCCAAGAAAAGACATATGACAATGTTGTTTCCAATTCAAAAGATAAAAATCAATGTGTTTTCATTAGAATTAACTAAAATGTTCCCGATTTTCTGTTTATATTACCTATGGAAAATGTACACGTAAAACCGCTCTAATCCTGCTGAAACGTCGATATATGCAATAAAAACAGAACTTCTCCCTTTTTCAATATCTTACTCAGTATTATAACGAGAAACAAATAGTTGATTGAAAATGAAGTATTTAAGGTTATTATCTAATCAATTATGTGTTTGCATCATTTTTATCGTATATATAATGAATTAAACCCATAAACTGAAAATTCACAAAAACGTGGAAAAACGGCAAAATATTGCCTAATTCGATGATATTAATATTGCTAAATTCGATGATTTTTCGTACGAAACAAAATGCAAGAAAACTTGCTTAAAATGCAATATTATGCGACATTCTGAGATTTGAAGGCCAAATCACATATCGTGATACTACATGAAATAGTATCGAAATATTGGTAAAAATGAATATATTTACGTAAAATCCCACTACATGAAAAACGTGAAAAAAGTCACTATATTACCATATATGAGGATTTTAACTGTAAATCATAGAGCGAGGTTTCGTATTATTTAGATCCAAGAAAAGACATATGACAATGTTGTTTCCAATTCAAAAGATAAAAATCAATGTGTTTTCATTAGAATTAACTAAAATGTTCCCGATTTTCTGTTTATATTACCTATGGAAAATGTACACGTAAAACCGCTCTAATCCTGCTAAAACGTCGATATATGCAATAAAAACAGAACTTCTCCCCTTTTCAATATCTTACTCAGTATTATAACGAGAAACAAATAGTTGATTGAAAATGAAGTATTTAAGGTTATTATCTAATCAATTATGTGTTTGCATCATTTTTATCGTATATATAATAAATCAAACCCATAAAATGAAAATTCACAAAAACGTGGAAAAACGGCAAAATATTGCCTAATTCGATGATATTTTGTTTAAATCACATAGAGAAAAAGTGGATGATAAACGTCAAAATATTGCTAAATTCGATGATTTTTCGTACGAAACAAAATACAAGAAAACTTGCTTAAAATGCAATATTATGAGACATTCTGAGATTTGAAGGCCAAATCACATATCGTGATACTACATGAAATAGTATCGAAATATTGGTAAAAATGAATATATTTACGTAATATCAAATTACATGATTAACGTGAAAAAGTTACTGTTATACAATATTTGTGGATTTTAACTACAAATCATAGAGCGAGGTTTCGTATTATTTAGATCCAAGAAAAGATATATGACAATGTTGTTTTCAATACAAATGATAAAAAACAATGTGTTTTCATCAGCATTAATTAAAATGTTGTTGATTTTCCGTTTATATTACCGATGGAAGATGTACACGTAAAACCGCTCTAATCCGGCTGAAACGTCGATATATGCAATAAAAACAGAACTTCTCCCCTTTTTAATATCTTACTCAGTATTTTAACGAGAAACAAATAGTTGATTGAAAATGAAGTATTTAAGGTTATTTTCTAATCAATTATGTGTTTGCATCATTTTTATCGTATATATAATAAATTAAACCCATAAACTGAAAATTCACAAAAACGTGGAAAAACGGCAAAATATTGCCTAATTCGATGATATTTTGTTTAAATCACATAGAGGAAAAGAGGATGATAAACGTCAAAATATTGCTAAATTCGATGATTTTTCGTAGGAAACAAAATGCAAGAAAACTTGCTTAAAATGCAATATTATGAGACATTCTGAGATTTGAAGGCCAAATCACATCGTGATACTACATGAAATAGTATCGAAATATTGGAAAAAATGAATATATTTACGTAATATCAAACTACATGATTAACGTGAAAAAGTTACTATTATACAATATTTGAGGATTTTAACTTCAAATCATAGAGCGAGTATTATTTAGATCCAAGAAAAGATATATGACAATGTTGTTTTCAATAAAAATGATAAAAAACAATGTGTTTTCGTCAGCATTAATTAAAATGTTCTTGATTTTCCGTTTATATTCCCTATGGAAGATGTACACGTAAAACCGCTCTAATCTGGCTGAAACGTCGATATATGCAATAAAAACCGAACTTCTCCTCTTTTCAATATCTTACACAGTATTTTAACGAGAAACAAATAGATGATTGAAAATGAAGTATTTAAGATTATTATCTAATCAATTATGTGTTTGCATCATTTTTATCGTATATATAATGAATTAATACCGATAGACTGAAAATTCACAAAAACGTGGAAAAACGGCAAAATATTGCATAATTCGATAATATTTTGTCTAAATGACATAAAGGAAAAGTAGATGATAAACGTCAAAATATTGCTAAATTCGATGATTTTTCGTACGAAACAAAATGCAAGAAAACTTGTTTAAAATGCAATATTATGCGAAATTCTGAAATATGAAGGCCAAATCACATATCGTGATACTACATAAAATAGTATCGAAATTTTGGTAAAAATGAATATATTTACGTAATATCAAACTACATGATTAACGTGAAAAAGTCACTATTTTAACCGGAAATTTATTTGAGGATTTTAACTTCAAATCATAGAGCGAGGTTTCGTATTATTTAAATCCAAGAAAAGACATATGACAATGTTGTTTCCAATACAAATACGTGTTTTCATTAGAATTAACTAAAATGTTCCTGATTTTCCGTTTATAATACCGATGGAAGATGTACACGTAAAACGCTTTATTCCGGCTGAAACGTCGATATATGCAATAAAAACAGAACTTCTCCCCTTTTAGAGAAGTCTTCCTCAGTGTTTTAACGAGATACAAATAGTTGACTGAAAATGAAGTATTTAAGATTATTATATAATCAATTATGTGTTTGCATCATTTTTATCGTATGTATAATGAATTAATACACATAAATTGAAAATTCACAAAAACGTGGAAAACGGCAAAATATTGCCTAATTCGATGATATTTTGTTTAAATCACATAGAGGAAAAGTGGATGATAAACGTCAAAATATTGCTAAATTCGATGATTTTTCGTACGAAACAAAATGCAAAAAAAACTTGCTTAAAATGCAATATTATGCGACATTCTGAGATTTGAAGGCCAAATCACATATCGTGATACTACATGAAATAGTATCGAAATATTGGTAAAAATGAATATATTTACGTAATATCAAACTACATGATTAACGTGAAAAAGTCACTATTATACAATATTTGAGGATTTTAACTTCAAATCATAGAGCGAGGTTTCGTATTATTTAGATCCAAGAAAAGATATATGACAATGTTGTTTTCAATACAAATGATAAAAAACAATGTGTTTTCATCAGCATTAATTAAAATGTTCTTGATTTTCCGTTTATATTACCGATGGAAGATGTACACGTAAAACCGCTCTAATCCGGCTGAAACGTCGATATATGCAATAAAAACTGAACTTCTCCCCTTTTCAATATCTTTCGCAGTATTTTAACGAGAAACAAACAGATGATTGAAAATGAAGTATTTAAGGTATTTAGTATTTATCTAACCAATTATTTGTTTGCATCATTTTTATCGTATATATAATGAATTAATACCCATAAACTGAAAATTCACAAAAACGTGGAAAAACGGCAAAATATTCCCTAATTCGATGATATTTTGTTTAAATCACAGGGAGGAAAAGTGGATGATAAAAGTCAAAATATTGCTAAATTCAATGATTTTTCGTACGAAACAATATGCAAGAAAACTTGCTTAAAATGCAATATTATGCGACATTCTGAGATTTGAAGGCCAAATCACATATCGTGATACTACATGAAATAGTATCGAAATATTGGTAAAAACTTATATATTTACGTAAAATCACACTACATGAAAAAAGTCACTATTTTACCATATATGAGGATTTTAACTTCAAATCATAGAGCGAGGTTTCGTATAATATAATTCGTATAATATAATTTCGTATATTATGCGAGGTTTCGCATAATATTGCATTATTTAGATCCAAGAAAAGACATGGCAATGTTGTTTCCAATTCAAAAGATAAAAATCAATGTGTTTTCAATAGCATTAACTAAAATGTTCCTGATTTTCTGTTTATATTACTTATGGAAAATGTACACGTAAAACCGCTCTAATCCTGCTGAAACGTCGATATATGCAATAAAAACAGAACTTCTCCCCTTTCAATATCTTACTCAGTATTATAACGAGAAACAAATAGTTGATTGAAAATGAAGTATTTAAGGTTATTATCTAATCAATTATGTGTTTGCATCATTTTTATCGTATGTATAATGAATTGTTACACATAAATTGAAAATTCACAAAAACGTGGAAAACGGCAAAATATTGCTTAATTTGATGATATTTTCTTTAAATCACATAAAGGAAAAGGGGATGATAAATGTCAAAATATTGCTAAATTCGATGATTTTTCGTAAGAAACAAAATGCAAGAAAACTTGCTTAAAATGCAATATTATGCGACATTCCGAGATTTGAAGGCCAAATCACATATCGTGATACTATATGAAATAGTATCGAAATATTGGTAAAAATGAACATATTTACGTAATATCAAACTACATGATTAACGTGAAAAAGTCACTATTATACAATATTTAAGGGTTTTAACTTCAAATCATAGAGCGAGGTTTCGTATTATTTAGATCCAAGAAAAGATATATGACAATGTTGTTTTCAATACAAATGATAAAAAACAATGTGTTTTCATCAGCATTAATTAAAATGTTCTTGATTTTCCGTTTATATTACCGATGGAAGATGTACACGTAAAACCGCTCTAATCCGGCTGAAACGTCGATATATGCAATAAAAACTGAACTTCTCTCCTTTTCAATATCTTACGCAGTATTTTAACGAGAAACAAACAGATGATTGAAAATGAAGTATTTAAGGTTATTATCTAACCAATTATTTGTTTGCATCATTTTTATCGTATATATAATGAATTAATACCCATAAACTGAAAATTCACAAAAACGTGGAAAAACGGCAAAATATTGCCTAATTCGATGATATTTTGTTTAAATCACAGGGAGGAAAAGTGGATGATAAACGTCAAAATATTGCTAAATTCAATGATTTTTCGTACGAAACAAAATGCAAGAAAACTTGCTTAAAATGCAATATTATGCGACATTCTGAGATTTGAAAGCCAAATCACATATTGTGATACTACATGAAATAGTATCGAAATATTGGTATAAACGTATATATTTACGTAAAATCCCACTACATGAAAAACGTGAAAAAAGTCACTATATTACCATATATGAGGATTTTAACTGTAAATCATAGAGCGAGGTTTCGTATTATTTAGATCCAAGAAAAGACATATGACAATGTTGTTTCCAATTCAAAAGATAAAAATCAATGTGTTTTCATTAGAATTAACTAAAATGTTCCCGATTTTCTGTTTATATTACCTATGGAAAATGTACACGTAAAACCGCTCTAATCCTGCTGAAACGTCGATATATGCAATAAAAACAGAACTTCTCCCTTTTTCAATATCTTACTCAGTATTATAACGAGAAACAAATAGTTGGTTGAAAATGAAGTATTTAAGGTTATTATCTAATCAATTATGTGTTTGCATCATTTTTATCGTATATATAATGAATTAAACCCATAAACTGAAAATTCACAAAAACGTGGAAAAACGGCAAAATATTGCCTAATTCGATGATATTAATATTGCTAAATTCGATGATTTTTCGTACGAAACAAAATGCAAGAAAACTTGCTTAAAATGCAATATTATGCGACATTCTGAGATTTGAAGGCCAAATCACATATCGTGATACTACATGAAATAGTATCGAAATATTGGTAAAAATGAATATATTTACGTAAAATCCCACTACATGAAAAACGTGAAAAAAGTCACTATATTACCATATATGAGGATTTTAACTGTAAATCATAGAGCGAGGTTTCGTATTATTTAGATCCAAGAAAAGACATATGACAATGTTGTTTTCAATACAAATGATAAAAAACAATGTGTTTTCATTAGCATTAACTAAAATGTTCTTGATTTTCCGTTTATATTACCGATGGAAGATGTACACGTAAAACCGCTCTAATCCGGCTGAAACGTCGATATATGCAATAAAAACCGAACTTATCCCCTTTTCAATATCTTACACAGTATTTTAACGAGAAACAAATAGATGATTGAAAATGAAGTATTTAAGGTTATTATCTAATCAATTATGTGTTTGCATTATTTTTATCGTATATATAATAAATTAAACCCATAAACTGAAAATTCACAAAAACGTGGAAAAACGGCAAAATATTGCCTAATTCGATGATATTTTGTTTAAATCACATAGAGGAAAAGTGGATGATAAACGTCAAAATATTGCTAAATTCGATGATTTTTCGTACGAAACAAAATGCTAGGAAACTTGCTTAAAATGCAATATTATGAGACATTCTGAGATTTGAAGACCAAATCACATATCGTGATACTACATGAAATAGTATCGAAATATTGGTAAAAATGAATATATTTACGTAATATCAAACTACATGATTAACGTGAAAAAGTTACTATTATACAATATTTGAGGATTTTAACTTCAAATCATAGAGCGAGGTTTCGTATTATTTAGATCCAAGAGAAGATATATGACAATGTTGTTTTCAATACAAATGATAAAAAACAATGTGTTTTCATCAGCATTAAATAAAATGTTCTTGATTTTCCGTTTATATTACCGATGGAAGATGTACACGTAAAACCGCTCTAATCCGGCTGAAACGTCGATATATGCAATAAAAACTGAACTTCTCCCCTTTTCAATATCTTACACAGTATTTTAACGAGAAACAAACAGATGATTGAAAATGAAGTATTTAAGGTATTATCTAACCAATTATTTGTTTGCATCATTTTTATCGTATATATAATGAATTAATACCCATAAACTGAAAATTCACAAAAACGTGGAAAAACGGCAAAATATTGCCTAATTCGATGATATTTTGTTTAAATCACAGGGAGGAAAAGTGGATGATAAACGTCAAAATATTGCTAAATTCGATGATTTTTCGTACGAAACAAAATGCAAGAAAACTTGCTTAAAATGCAATATTATGCGACATTCTGAGATATGAAGCCCAAATCACATATCGTGATACTACATGAAATAGTATCGAAATATTGGTAAAAACGTATATATTTACGTAAAATCACACTACATGAAAAAAGTCATTATTTTACCATATATGAGGATTTTAACTTCAAATCATAGAGCGAGGTTTCGTATTATTTAGATCCAAGAAAAGACATGACAATGTTGTTTCCAATTCAAAAGATAAAAATCAATGTGTTTTCAATAGCATTAACTAAAATGTTCCTGATTTTCTGTTTATATTACCTATGGAAAATGTACACGTAAAACCGCTCTAATCCTGCTGAAACGTCGATATATGCAATAAAAACAGAACTTCTCCCCTTTTCAATATTTTACTCAGTATTATAACGAGAAACAAATAGTTGATTGAAAATGAAGTATTTAAGGTTATTATCTAATCAATTGTGTGTTTGCATCATTTTTATCGTATATATAATGAATTAAACCCATAAACTGAAAATTCACAAAAACGTGGAAAAACGGCAAAATATTGCCTAATTCGATGATATTAATATTGCTAAATTCGATGATTTTCCGTACGAAACAAAATGCAAGAAAACTTGCTTAAAATGCAATATTATGCGACATTCTGAGATTTGAAGGCCAAATCACATATCGTGATACTACATGAAATAGTATCGAAATATTGGTAAAAATGAATATATTTACGTAAAATCCCACTACATGAAAAACGTGAAAAAAGTCACTATATTACCATATATGAGGATTTTAACTGTAAATCATAGAGCGAGGTTTCGTATTATTTAGATCCAAGAAAAGACATATGACAATGTTGTTTCCAATTCAAAAGATAAAAATCAATGTGTTTTCATTAGAATTAACTAAAATGTTCCCGATTTTCTGTTTATATTACCTATGGAAAATGTACACGTAAAACCGCTCTAATCCTGCTGAAACGTCGATATATGCAATAAAAACAGAACTTCTCCCTTTTTCAATATCTTACTCAATATTATAACGAGAAACAAATAGTTGATTGAAAATGAAGTGTTTAAGGTTATTATCTAATCAATTATGTGTTTGCATCATTTTTATCGTATATATAATGAATTAAACCCATAAACTGAAAATTCACAAAAACGTGGAAAAACGGCAAAATATTGCCTAATTCGATGATATTTTGTTTAAATCACATAGAGGAAAAGCGGATGATAAACGTCAAAATATTGCTAAATTCGATGATTTTTCGTACGAAACAAAATGCAAGAAAACTTGCTTAAAATGCAATATTATGCGAAATTCTGAGATTTGAAGGCCAAATCACATATCGTGATACTACATGAAATAGTATCGAAATATTGGTAAAAATGAATATATTTACGTAATATCAAACTACATGATTAACGTGAAAAAGTCACTATTATACAATATTTAAAGATTTTAACTTCAAATCATAGAGCGAGGTTTCGTATTATTTAGATCCAAGAAAAGATATATGACAATGTTGTTTTCAATACAAATGATAAAAAACAATGTGTTTTCATTAGCATTAACTAAAATGTTCTTGATTTTCCGTTTATATTACCGATGGAAGATGTACACGTAAAACCGCTCTAATCCGGCTGAAACGTCGATATATGCAATAAAAACCGAACTTATCCCCTTTTCAATATCTTACACAGTATTTTAACGAGAAACAAATAGATGATTGAAAATGAAGTATTTAAGGTTATTATCTAATCAATTATGTGTTTGCATCATTTTTATCGTATATATAATAAATTAAACCCATAAACTGAAAATTCACAAAAACGTGGAAAAACGGCAAAATATTGCCTAATTCGATGGTATTTTGTTTAAATCACATAGAGGAAAAGTGGATGATAAACGTCAAAATATTGCTAAATTCGATGATTTTTCGTACGAAACAAAATGCAAGAAAACTTGCTTAAAATGCAATATTATGCGACATTCTGAGATATGAAGCCCAAATCACATATCGTGATACTACATAAAATAGTATCGAAATATTGGTAAAAACGTATATATTTACGTAAAATCACACTACATGAAAAAAGTCATTATTTTACCATATATGAGGATTTTAACTTCAAATCATAGAGCGAGGTTTCGTATTATTTAGATCCAAGAAAAGACATGACAATGTTGTTTCCAATTCAAAAGATAAAAATCAAAGTGTTTTCAATAGCATTAACTAAAATGTTCCTGATTTTCTGTTTATATTACCTATGGAAAATGTACACGTAAAACCGCTCTAATCCTGCTGAAACGTCGATATATGCAATAAAAACAGAACTTCTCCCCTTTTCAATATTTTACTCAGTATTATAACGAGAAACAAATAGTTGATTGAAAATGAAGTATTTAAGGTTATTATCTAATCAATTGTGTGTTTGCATCATTTTTATCGTATATATAATGAATTAAACCCATAAACTGAAAATTCACAAAAACGTGGAAAAACGGCAAAATATTGCCTAATTCGATGATATTTTGTTTAAATCACAGGGAGGAAAAGTGGATGATAAACGTCAAAATATTGCTAAATTCAATGATTTTTCGTACGAAACAATATGCAAGAAAACTTGCTTAAAATGCAATATTATGCGACATTCTGAGATTTGAAGGCCAAATCACATATCGTGATACTACATGAAATAGTATCGAAATATTGGTAAAAACGTATATATTTACGTAAAATCCCACTACATGAAAAACGTGAAAAAAGTCACTATATTACCATATATGAGGATTTTAACTGTAAATCATAGAGCGAGGTTTCGTATTATTTAGATCCAAGAAAAGACATATGACAATGTTGTTTCCAATTCAAAAGATAAAAATCAATATGTTTTCATTAGAATTAACTAAAATGTTCCCGATTTTCTGTTTATATTACCTATGGAAAATGTACACGTAAAACCGCTCTAATCCTGCTGAAACGTCGATATATGCAATAAAAACAGAACTTCTCCCTTTTTCAATATCTTACTCAGTATTATAACGAGAAACAAATAGTTGATTGAAAATGAAGTATTTAAGGTTATTATCTAATCAATTATGTGTTTGCATCATTTTTATCGTATATATAATGAATTAATATCCATAGACTGAAAATTCACAAAAGCGTGGAAAAACGGCAAAATATTGCCTAATTCGATGATATTTTGTTTAAATGACATAAAGGAAAAGGAGATGATAAACGTCAAAATATTGCTAAATTCGATGATTTTTCGTACGAAACAAAATGCAAGAAAACTTGCTTAAAATGCAATATTATGCGAAATTCTGAGATATGAAGCCCAAATCACATATCGTGATACAACATGAAATAGTATCGAAATATTGGTAAAAACTTATATATTTACGTAAAATCACACTACATGAAAAAAGTCACTATTTTACCATATATGAGGATTTTAACTTCAAATCATAGAGCGAGGTTTCGTATAATATAATTCGTATAATATAATTTCGTATATTATGCGAGGTTTCGCAAAATATTGCATTATTTAGATCCAAGAAAAGACATGACAATGTTGTTTCCAATTCAAAAGATAAAAATCAATGTGTTTTCTAACTAATATGTTCCTGATTTTCTGTTTATATTTCTTATGGAAAATGTACACGTAAAACCGCTCTAATCCTGCTGAAACGTCGATATATGCAATAAAAACAGAACTTCTCCCCTTTCAATATCTTACTCAGTATTATAACGAGAAACAAATAGTTGATTGAAAATGAAGTATTTAAGGTTATTATCTAATCAATTATGTGTTTGCATCATTTTTATCGTATATATAATGAATTAAACCCATAAACTGAAAATTCACAGAAACGTGGAAAAACGGCAAAATATTGCCTAATTCGATGATATTTTGTTTAAATCACATAGAGGAAAAGTGGATGATAAACGTCAAAATATTGCTAAATTCGATGATTTTTCGTAAGAAACAAAATGCAAGAAAACTTGCTTAAAATGCAATATTATGCGACATTCCGAGATTTGAAGGCCAAATCACATATCGTGATACTATATGAAATAGTATCGAAATATTGGTAAAAATGAATATATTTACGTAATATCAAACTACATGATTAACGTGAAAAAGTCACTATTATACAATATTTGAGGGTTTTAACTTCAAATCATAGAGCGAGGTTTCGTATTATTTAGATCCAAGAAAAGATATATGACAATGTTGTTTTCAATACAAATGATAAAAAACAATGTGTTTTCATCAGCATTAATTAAAATGTTCTTGATTTTCAGTTTATATTACCGATGGAAGATGTACACGTAAAACCGCTCTAATCCGGCTGAAACGTCGATATATGCAATAAAAACTGAACTTCTCCCCTTTTCAATATCTTACGCAGTATTTTAACGAGAAACAAACAGATGATTGAAAATGAAGTATTTAAGGTTATTATCTAACCAATTATTTGTTTGCATCATTTTTATCGTATATATAATGAATTAATACCCATAAACTGAAAATTCACAAAAACGTGGAAAAACGGCAAAATATTGCCTAATTCGATGATATTTTGTTTAAATCACAGGGAGGAAAAGTGGATGATAAACGTCAAAATATTGCTAAATTCAATGATTTTTCGTACGAAACAAAATGCAAGAAAACTTGCTTAAAATGCAATATTATGCGACATTCTGAGATTTGAAAGCCAAATCACATATTGTGATACTACATGAAATAGTATCGAAATATTGGTATAAACGTATATATTTACGTAAAATCCCACTACATGAAAAACGTGAAAAAAGTCACTATATTACCATATATGAGGATTTTAATTGTAAATCATAGAGCGAGGTTTCGTATTATTTAGATCCAAGAAAAGACATATGACAATGTTGTTTCCAATTCAAAAGATAAAAATCAATGTGTTTTCATTAGAATTAACTAAAATGTTCCCGATTTTCTGTTTATATTACCTATGGAAAATGTACACGTAAAACCGCTCTAATCCTGCTGAAACGTCGATATATGCAATAAAAACAGAACTTCTCCCTTTTTCAATATCTTACTCAGTATTATAACGAGAAACAAATAGTTGGTTGAAAATGAAGTATTTAAGGTTATTATCTAATCAATTATGTGTTTGCATCATTTTTATCGTATATATAATGAATTAAACCCATAAACTGAAAATTCACAAAAACGTGGAAAAACGGCAAAATATTGCCTAATTCGATGATATTAATATTGCTAAATTCGATGATTTTTCGTACGAAACAAAATGCAAGAAAACTTGCTTAAAATGCAATATTATGCGACATTCTGAGATTTGAAGGCCAAATCACATATCGTGATACTACATGAAATAGTATCGAAATATTGGTAAAAATGAATATATTTACGTAAAATCCCACTACATGAAAAACGTGAAAAAAGTCACTATATTACCATATATGAGGATTTTAACTGTAAATCATAGAGCGAGGTTTCGTATTATTTAGATCCAAGAAAAGACATATGACAATGTAGTTTTCAATACAAATGATAAAAAACAATGTGTTTTCATTAGCATTAACTAAAATGTTCTTGATTTTCCGTTTATATTACCGATGGAAGATGTACACGTAAAACCGCTCTAATCCGGCTGAAACGTCGATATATGCAATAAAAACCGAACTTATCCCCTTTTCAATATCTTACACAGTATTTTAACGAGAAACAAATAGATGATTGAAAATGAAGTATTTAAGGTTATTATCTAATCAATTATGTGTTTGCATTATTTTTATCGTATATATAATAAATTAAACCCATAAACTGAAAATTCACAAAAACGTGGAAAAACGGCAAAATATTGCCTAATTCGATGATATTTTGTTTAAATCACATAGAGGAAAAGTGGATGATAAACGTCAAAATATTGCTAAATTCGATGATTTTTCGTACGAAACAAAATGCTAGGAAACTTGCTTAAAATGCAATATTATGAGACATTCTGAGATTTGAAGACCAAATCACATATCGTGATACTACATGAAATAGTATCGAAATATTGGTAAAAATGAATATATTTACGTAATATCAAACTACACGATTAACGTGAAAAAGTTACTATTATACAATATTTGAGGATTTTAACTTCAAATCATAGAGCGAGGTTTCGTATTATTTAGATCCAAGAGAAGATATATGACAATGTTGTTTTCAATACAAATGATAAAAAACAATGTGTTTTCATCAGCATTAAATAAAATGTTCTTGATTTTCCGTTTATATTACCGATGGAAGATGTACACGTAAAACCGCTCTAATCCGGCTGAAACGTCGATATATGCAATAAAAACTGAACTTCTCCCCTTTTCAATATCTTACACAGTATTTTAACGAGAAACAAACAGATGATTGAAAATGAAGTATTTAAGGTATTATCTAACCAATTATTTGTTTGCATCATTTTTATCGTATATATAATGAATTAATACCCATAAACTGAAAATTCACAAAAACGTGGAAAAACGGCAAAATATTGCCTAATTCGATGATATTTTGTTTAAATCACAGGGAGGAAAAGTGGATGATAAACGTCAAAATATTGCTAAATTCGATGATTTTTCGTACGAAACAAAATGCAAGAAAACTTGCTTAAAATGCAATATTATGCGACATTCTGAGATATGAAGCCCAAATCACATATCGTGATACTACATGAAATAGTATCGAAATATTGGTAAAAACGTATATATTTACGTAAAATCACACTACATGAAAAAAGTCATTATTTTACCATATATGAGGATTTTAACTTCAAATCATAGAGCGAGGTTTCGTATTATTTAGATCCAAGAAAAGACATGACAATGTTGTTTCCAATTCAAAAGATAAAAATCAATGTGTTTTCAATAGCATTAACTAAAATGTTCCTGATTTTCTGTTTATATTACCTATGGAAAATGTACACGTAAAACCGCTCTAATCCTGCTGAAACGTCGATATATGCAATAAAAACAGAACTTCTCCCCTTTTCAATATTTTACTCAGTATTATAACGAGAAACAAATAGTTGATTGAAAATGAAGTATTTAAGGTTATTATCTAATCAATTGTGTGTTTGCATCATTTTTATCGTATATATAATGAATTAAACCCATAAACTGAAAATTCACAAAAACGTGGAAAAACGGCAAAATATTGCCTAATTCGATGATATTAATATTGCTAAATTCGATGATTTTCCGTACGAAACAAAATGCAAGAAAACTTGCTTAAAATGCAATATTATGCGACATTCTGAGATTTGAAGGCCAAATCACATATCGTGATACTACATGAAATAGTATCGAAATATTGGTAAAAATGAATATATTTACGTAAAATCCCACTACATGAAAAACGTGAAAAAAGTCACTATATTACCATATATGAGGATTTTAACTGTAAATCATAGAGCGAGGTTTCGTATTATTTAGATCCAAGAAAAGACATATGACAATGTTGTTTCCAATTCAAAAGATAAAAATCAATGTGTTTTCATTAGAATTAACTAAAATGTTCCCGATTTTCTGTTTATATTACCTATGGAAAATGTACACGTAAAACCGCTCTAATCCTGCTGAAACGTCGATATATGCAATAAAAACAGAACTTCTCCCTTTTTCAATATCTTACTCAATATTATAACGAGAAACAAATAGTTGATTGAAAATGAAGTGTTTAAGGTTATTATCTAATCAATTATGTGTTTGCATCATTTTTATCGTATATATAATGAATTAAACCCATAAACTGAAAATTCACAAAAACGTGGAAAAACGGCAAAATATTGCCTAATTCGATGATATTTTGTTTAAATCACATAGAGGAAAAGCGGATGATAAACGTCAAAATATTGCTAAATTCGATGATTTTTCGTACGAAACAAAATGCAAGAAAACTTGCTTAAAATGCAATATTATGCGAAATTCTGAGATTTGAAGGCCAAATCACATATCGTGATACTACATGAAATAGTATCGAAATATTGGTAAAAATGAATATATTTACGTAATATCAAACTACATGATTAACGTGAAAAAGTCACTATTATACAATATTTAAAGATTTTAACTTCAAATCATAGAGCGAGGTTTCGTATTATTTAGATCCAAGAAAAGATATATGACAATGTTGTTTTCAATACAAATGATAAAAAACAATGTGTTTTCATTAGCATTAACTAAAATGTTCTTGATTTTCCGTTTATATTACCGATGGAAGATGTACACGTAAAACCGCTCTAATCCGGCTGAAACGTCGATATATGCAATAAAAACCGAACTTATCCCCTTTTCAATATCTTACACAGTATTTTAACGAGAAACAAATAGATGATTGACAATGAAGTATTTAAGGTTATTATCTAATCAATTATGTGTTTGCATCATTTTTATCGTATATATAATAAATTAAACCCATAAACTGAAAATTCACAAAAACGTGGAAAACGGCAAAATATTGCCTAATTCGATGGTATTTTGTTTAAATCACATAGAGGAAAAGTGGATGATAAACGTCAAAATATTGCTAAATTCGATGATTTTTCGTACGAAACAAAATGCAAGAAAACTTGCTTAAAATGCAATATTATGCGACATTCTGAGATATGAAGCCCAAATCACATATCGTGATACTACATGAAATAGTATGGAAATATTGGTAAAAACGTATATATTTACGTAAAATCACACTACATGAAAAAAGTCATTATTTTACCATATATGAGGATTTTAACTTCAAATCATAGAGCGAGGTTTCGTATTATTTAGATCCAAGAAAAGACATGACAATGTTGTTTCCAATTCAAAAGATAAAAATCAAAGTGTTTTCAATAGCATTAACTAAAATGTTCCTGATTTTCTGTTTATATTACCTATGGAAAATGTACACGTAAAACCGCTCTAATCCTGCTGAAACGTCGATATATGCAATAAAAACAGAACTTCTCCCCTTTTCAATATTTTACTCAGTATTATAACGAGAAACAAATAGTTGATTGAAAATGAAGTATTTAAGGTTATTATCTAATCAATTGTGTGTTTGCATCATTTTTATCGTATATATAATGAATTAAACCCATAAACTGAAAATTCACAAAAACGTGGAAAAACGGCAAAATATTGCCTAATTCGATGATATTTTGTTTAAATCACAGGGAGGAAAAGTGGATGATAAACGTCAAAATATTGCTAAATTCAATGATTTTTCGTACGAAACAATATGCAAGAAAACTTGCTTAAAATGCAATATTATGCGACATTCTGAGATTTGAAGGCCAAATCACATATCGTGATACTACATGAAATAGTATCGAAATATTGGTAAAAACGTATATATTTACGTAAAATCCCACTACATGAAAAACGTGAAAAAAGTCACTATATTACCATATATGAGGATTTTAACTGTAAATCATAGAGCGAGGTTTCGTATTATTTAGATCCAAGAAAAGACATATGACAATGTTGTTTCCAATTCAAAAGATAAAAATCAATATGTTTTCATTAGAATTAACTAAAATGTTCCCGATTTTCTGTTTATATTACCTATGGAAAATGTACACGTAAAACCGCTCTAATCCTGCTGAAACGTCGATATATGCAATAAAAACAGAACTTCTCCCTTTTTCAATATCTTACTCAGTATTATAACGAGAAACAAATAGTTGATTGAAAATGAAGTATTTAAGGTTATTATCTAATCAATTATGTGTTTGCATCATTTTTATCGTATATATAATGAATTAAACCCATAAACTGAAAATTCACAGAAACGTGGAAAAACGGCAAAATATTGCCTAATTCGATGATATTTTGTTTAAATCACATAGAGGAAAAGTGGATGATAAACGTCAAAATATTGCTAAATTCGATGATTTTTCGTACGAAACAAAATGCAAGAAAACTTGCTTAAAATGCAATATTATGCGACATTCTGAGATTTGAAGGCCAAATCACATATCGTAATACTACATGAAATAGTAACGAAATATTGGTAAAAATGAATATATTTACGTAATATCAAACTACATGATTAACGTGAAAAAGTCACTATTATACAATATTTAAAGATTTTAACTTCAAATCATAGAGCGAGGTTTCGTATTATTTAGATCCATGAAAAGATATATGACAATGTTGTTTTCAATACAAATGATAAAAAACAATGTGTTTTCATTAGCATTAACTAAAATGTTCTTGATTTTCCGTTTATATTACCGATGGAAGATGTACACGTAAAACCGCTCTAATCCGGCTGAAACGTCAATATATGCAATAAAAACCGAACTTATCCCCTTTTCAATATCTTACTCAGTATTTTAACGAGAAACAAATAGATGATTGAAAATGAAGTATTTAAGGTTATTATCTAATCAATTATGTGTTTGCATCATTTTTATCGTATATATAATGAATTAATATCCATAGACTGAAAATTCACAAAAGCGTGGAAAAACGGCAAAATATTGCCTAATTCGATGATATTTTGTTTAAATGACATAAAGGAAAAGGAGATGATAAACGTCAAAATATTGCTAAATTCGATGATTTTTCGTACGAAACAAAATGCAAGAAAACTTGCTTAAAATGCAATATTATGCGAAATTCTGAGATATGAAGCCCAAATCACATATCGTGATACAACATGAAATAGTATCGAAATATTGGTAAAAACTTATATATTTACGTAAAATCACACTACATGAAAAAAGTCACTATTTTACCATATATGAAGATTTTAACTTCAAATCATAGAGCGAGGTTTCGTATAATATAATTCGTATAATATAATTTCGTATATTATGCGAGGTTTCGCAAAATATTGCATTATTTAGATCCAAGAAAAGACATGACAATGTTGTTTCCAATTCAAAAGATAAAAATCAATGTGTTTTCTAACTAATATGTTCCTGATTTTCTGTTTATATTTCTTATGGAAAATGTACACGTAAAACCGCTCTAATCCTGCTGAAACGTCGATATATGCAATAAAAACAGAACTTCTCCCCTTTCAATATCTTACTCAGTATTATAACGAGAAACAAATAGTTGATTGAAAATGAAGTATTTAAGGTTATTATCTAATCAATTATGTGTTTGCATCATTTTTATCGTATATATTATGAATTAATATCCATAGACTGAAAATTCACATAAGCGTGGAAAAACGGCAAAATATTGCCTAATTCGATGATATTTTGTTTAAATGACATAAAGGAAAAGGAGATGATAAACGTCAAAATATTACTAAATTCGATGACATTTCGTACGAAACAAAATGCAAGAAAACTTGCTTAAAATGCAATATTATGCGACATTCTGAGATTTGAAGGCCAAATCACATATCGTGATACTACATAAAATAGTATCGAAATATTGGTAAAAATGAATATATTTACGTAATATCAAACTAC
The DNA here is from genome assembly GCF_040958095.1 of Procambarus clarkii. NCBI lineage: Eukaryota > Metazoa > Arthropoda > Malacostraca > Decapoda > Cambaridae > Procambarus > Procambarus clarkii. The sequence continues at coordinate 366,387 of NW_027189189.1, forward strand.
ATGATTAACGTGAAAAAGTTACTATTATACAATATTTGAGGATTTTAACTTCAAATCATAGAGCGAGGTTTCGTATTATTTAGATCCAAGAGAAGATATATGACAATGTTGTTTTCAATACAAATGATAAAAAACAATGTGTTTTCATCAGCATTAATTAAAATGTTCTTGATTTTCCGTTTATATTACCGATGGAAGATGTACACGTAAAACCGCTCTAATCCGGCTGAAACGTCGATATATGCAATAAAAACTGAACTTCTCCCCTTTTCAATATCTTACACAGTATTTTAACGAGAAACAAACAGATGATTGAAAATGAAGTATTTAAGGTATTATCTAACCAATTATTTGTTTGCATCATTTTTATCGTATATATAATGAATTAATACCCATAAACTGAAAATTCACAAAAACGTGGAAAAACGGCAAAATATTGCCTAATTCGATGATATTTTGTTTAAATCACAGGGAGGAAAAGTGGATGATAAACGTCAAAATATTGCTAAATTCGATGATTTTTCGTACGAAACAAAATGCAAGAAAACTTGCTTAAAATGCAATATTATGCGAAATTCTGAGATATGAAGCCCAAATCACATATCGTGATACTACATGAAATAGTATCGAAATATTGGTAAAAACGTATATATTTACGTAAAATCACACTACATGAAAAAAGTCATTATTTTATCATATATGAGGATTTTAACTTCAAATCATAGAGCGAGGTTTCGTATTATTTAGATCCAAGAAAAGACATGACAATGTTGTTTCCAATTCAAAAGATAAAAATCAATGTGTTTTCAATAGCATTAACTAAAATGTTCCTGATTTTCTGTTTATATTACCTATGGAAAATGTACACGTAAAACCGCTCTAATCCTGCTGAAACGTCGATATATGCAATAAAAACAGAACTTCTCCCCTTTTCAATATTTTACTCAGTATTATAACGAGAAACAAATAGTTGATTGAAAATGAAGTATTTACGGTTATCAATTATCAAAATCAATCTTCATCAAAATCAATCAATCGGTTATCAAAATCAATTATGTGTTTGCATCATTTTTATCGTATGTATAATGAATTAATACATATTAATTGAAAATTCACAAAAACGTGGAAAACGGCAAAATATTGCTTAATTTGATGATATTTTGTTTAAATCACATAAAGGAAAAGGGGATGATAAATGTCAAAATATTGCTAAATTCAATGAATTTTCGTAAACAACAAAATGCAAGAAAACTTGCTTAAAATGCAATATTATGCGACATTCTGAGATTTGAAGGCCAAATCACATATCGTGATACTACATAAAATAGTATCGAAATATTGGTAAAAGTGAATATATTTACGCAATATCAAACTACATGATTAAAGTGAAAAAGTCACTATTATACAATATTTAAGGATTTTAACTTCAAATCATAGAGCGAGGTTTCGTATTATTTAGATCCAAGAAAAGACATATGACAATGTTGTTTCCAATACAAATGATAAAAATCAACGTGTTTTCATTAGAATTAACTAAAATGTTCCTGATTTTACGTTTATAATACCGATGGAAGATGTACACGTAAAACGCTCTATTCCGGCTGAAACGTCGATATATGCAATAAAAACAGAACTTCTCCCCTTTTTAATATCTTACTCAGTATTTTAACGAGAAACAAATAGTTGATTGAAAATGAAGTATTTAAGGTTATTATCTAACCAATTATTTGTTTGCATCATTTTTATCGTATATATAATGAATTAAACCCATAAACTGAAAATTCACAAAAACGTGGAAAAACGGCAAAATATTGCCTAATTCGATGATATTTTGTTTAAATCACAGGGAGGAAAAGTGGATGATAAACGTCAAAATATTGCTAAATTCAATGATTTTTCGTACGAAACAATATGCAAGAAAACTTGCTTAAAATGCAATATTATGCGACATTCTGAGATTTGAAGGCCAAATCACATATCGTGATACTACATGAAATAGTATCGAAATATTGGTAAAAACGTATATATTTACGTAAAATCCCACTACATGAAAAACGTGAAAAAAGTCACTATATTACCATATATGAGGATTTTAACTGTAAATCATAGAGCGAGGTTTCGTATTATTTAGATCCAAGAAAAGACATATGACAATGTTGTTTCCAATTCAAAAGATAAAAATCAATATGTTTTCATTAGAATTAACTAAAATGTTCCCGATTTTCTGTTTATATTACCTATGGAAAATGTACACGTAAAACCGCTCTAATCCTGCTGAAACGTCGATATATGCAATAAAAACTCCCTTTTTCAATATCTTACTCAGTATTATAACGAGAAACAAATAGTTGATTGAAAATGAAGTATTTAAGGTTATTATCTAATCAATTATGTGTTTGCATCATTTTTATCGTATATATAATGAATTAAACCCATAAACTGAAAATTCACAGAAACGTGGAAAAACGGCAAAATATTGCCTAATTCGATGATATTTTGTTTAAATCACATAGAGGAAAAGTGGATGATAAACGTCAAAATATTGCTAAATTCGATGATTTTTCGTACGAAACAAAAGGCAAGAAAACTTGCTTAAAATGCAATATTATGAGACATTCCGAGATTTGAAGGCCAAATCACATATCGTGATACTATATGAAATAGTATCGAAATATTGGTAAAAATGAATATATTTACGTAATATCAAACTACATGATTAACGTGAAAAAGTCACTATTATACAATATTTGAGGGTTTTAACTTCAAATCATAGAGCGAGGTTTCGTATTATTTAGATCCAAGAAAAGATATATGACAATGTTGTTTTCAATACAAATGATAAAAAACAATGTGTTTTCATCAGCATTAATTAAAATGTTCTTGATTTTCAGTTTATATTACCGATGGAAGATGTACACGTAAAACCGCTCTAATCCGGCTGAAACGTCGATATATGCAATAAAAACTGAACTTCTCCCCTTTTCAATATCTTACGCAGTATTTTAACGAGAAACAAACAGATGATTGAAAATGAAGTATTTAAGGTTATTATCTAACCAATTATTTGTTTGCATCATTTTTATCGTATATATAATGAATTAATACCCATAAACTGAAAATTCACAAAAACGTGGAAAAACGGCAAAATATTGCCTAATTCGATGATATTTTGTTTAAATCACAGGGAGGAAAAGTGGATGATAAACGTCAAAATATTGCTAAATTCAATGATTTTTCGTACGAAACAAAATGCAAGAAAACTTGCTTAAAATGCAATATTATGCGACATTCTGAGATTTGAAGGCCAAATCACATATCGTGATACTACATGAAATAGTATCGAAATATTGGTAAAAATGAATATATTTACGTAAAATCCCACTACATGAAAAACGTGAAAAAAGTCACTATATTACCATATATGAGGATTTTAACTGTAAATCATAGAGCGAGGTTTCGTATTATTTAGATCCAAGAAAAGACATATGACAATGTTGTTTCCAACTCAAAAGATAAAAATCAATGTGTTTTCATTAGAATTAACTAAAATGTTCCCGATTTTCTGTTTATATTACCTATGGAAAATGTACACGTAAAACCGCTCTAATCCTGCTGAAACGTCGATATATGCAATAAAAACAGAACTTCTCCCTTTTTCAATATCTTACTCAGTATTATAACGAGAAACAAATAGTTGATTGAAAATGAAGTATTTAAGGTTATTATCTAATCAATTATGTGTTTGCATCATTTTTATCGTATATATAATGAATTAAACCCATAAACTGAAAATTCACAAAAACGTGGAAAAACGGCAAAATATTGCCTAATTCGATGATATTTTGTTTAAATCACATAGAGGAAAAGCGGATGATAAACGTCAAAATATTGATAAATTCGATGATTTTTCGTACGAAACAAAATGCAAGAAAACTTGCTTAAAATGCAATATTATGCGAAATTCTGAGATTTGAAGGCCAAATCACATATCGTGATACTACATGAAATAGTATCGAAATATTGGTAAAAATGAATATATTTACGTAATATCAAACTACATGATTAACGTGAAAAAGTCACTATTATACAATATTTAAAGATTTTAACTTCAAATCATAGAGCGAGGTTTCGTATTATTTAGATCCAAGAAAAGATATATGACAATGTTGTTTTCAATACAAATGATAAAAAACAATGTGTTTTCATTAGCATTAACTAAAATGTTCTTGATTTTCCGTTTATATTACCGATGGAAGATGTACACGTAAAACCGCTCTAATCCGGCTGAAACTTCGATATATGCAATAAAAACCGAACTTATCCCCTTTTCAATATCTTACACAGTATTTTAACGAGAAACAAATAGATGATTGAAAATGAAGTATTTAAGGTTATTATCTAATCAATTATGTGTTTGCATCATTTTTATCGTATATATTATGAATTAATATCCATAGACTGAAAATTCACATAAGCGTGGAAAAACGGCAAAATATTGCCTAATTCGATGATATTTTGTTTAAATGACATAAAGGAAAAGGAGATGATAAACGTCAAAATATTACTAAATTCGATGACATTTCGTACGAAACAAAATGCAAGAAAACTTGCTTAAAATGCAATATTATGCGACATTCTGAGATTTGAAGGCCAAATCACATATCGTGATACTACATAAAATAGTATCGAAATATTGGTAAAAATGAATATATTTACGTAATATCAAACTACATGATTAACGTGAAAAAGTTACTATTATACAATATTTGAGGATTTTAACTTCAAATCATAGAGCGAGGTTTCGTATTATTTAGATCCAAGAGAAGATATATGACAATGTTGTTTTCAATACAAATGATAAAAAACAATGTGTTTTCATCAGCATTAATTAAAATGTTCTTGATTTTCCGTTTATATTACCGATGGAAGATGTACACGTAAAACCGCTCTAATCCGGCTGAAACGTCGATATATGCAATAAAAACTGAACTTCTCCCCTTTTCAATATCTTACACAGTATTTTAACGAGAAACAAACAGATGATTGAAAATGAAGTATTTAAGGTATTATCTAACCAATTATTTGTTTGCATCATTTTTATCGTATATATAATGAATTAATACCCATAAACTGAAAATTCACAAAAACGTGGAAAAACGGCAAAATATTGCCTAATTCGATGATATTTTGTTTAAATCACAGGGAGGAAAAGTGGATGATAAACGTCAAAATATTGCTAAATTCGATGATTTTTCGTACGAAACAAAATGCAAGAAAACTTGCTTAAAATGCAATATTATGCGAAATTCTGAGATATGAAGCCCAAATCACATATCGTGATACTACATGAAATAGTATCGAAATATTGGTAAAAACGTATATATTTACGTAAAATCACACTACATGAAAAAAGTCATTATTTTATCATATATGAGGATTTTAACTTCAAATCATAGAGCGAGGTTTCGTATTATTTAGATCCAAGAAAAGACATGACAATGTTGTTTCCAATTCAAAAGATAAAAATCAATGTGTTTTCAATAGCATTAACTAAAATGTTCCTGATTTTCTGTTTATATTACCTATGGAAAATGTACACGTAAAACCGCTCTAATCCTGCTGAAACGTCGATATATGCAATAAAAACAGAACTTCTCCCCTTTTCAATATTTTACTCAGTATTATAACGAGAAACAAATAGTTGATTGAAAATGAAGTATTTACGGTTATCAATTATCAAAATCAATCTTCATCAAAATCAATCAATCGGTTATCAAAATCAATTATGTGTTTGCATCATTTTTATCGTATGTATAATGAATTAATACATATTAATTGAAAATTCACAAAAACGTGGAAAACGGCAAAATATTGCTTAATTTGATGATATTTTGTTTAAATCACATAAAGGAAAAGGGGATGATAAATGTCAAAATATTGCTAAATTCAATGAATTTTCGTAAACAACAAAATGCAAGAAAACTTGCTTAAAATGCAATATTATGCGACATTCTGAGATTTGAAGGCCAAATCACATATCGTGATACTACATAAAATAGTATCGAAATATTGGTAAAAGTGAATATATTTACGCAATATCAAACTACATGATTAAAGTGAAAAAGTCACTATTATACAATATTTAAGGATTTTAACTTCAAATCATAGAGCGAGGTTTCGTATTATTTAGATCCAAGAAAAGACATATGACAATGTTGTTTCCAATACAAATGATAAAAATCAACGTGTTTTCATTAGAATTAACTAAAATGTTCCTGATTTTACGTTTATAATACTGATGGAAGATGTACACGTAAAACGCTCTATTCCGGCTGAAACGTCGATATATGCAATAAAAACAGAACTTCTCCCCTTTTTAATATCTTACTCAGTATTTTAACGAGAAACAAATAGTTGATTGAAAATGAAGTATTTAAGGTTATTATCTAACCAATTATTTGTTTGCATCATTTTTATCGTATATATAATGAATTAAACCCATAAACTGAAAATTCACAAAAACGTGGAAAAACGGCAAAATATTGCCTAATTCGATGATATTTTGTTTAAATCACAGGGAGGAAAAGTGGATGATAAACGTCAAAATATTGCTAAATTCAATGATTTTTCGTACGAAACAATATGCAAGAAAACTTGCTTAAAATGCAATATTATGCGACATTCTGAGATTTGAAGGCCAAATCACATATCGTGATACTACATGAAATAGTATCGAAATATTGGTAAAAACGTATATATTTACGTAAAATCCCACTACATGAAAAACGTGAAAAAAGTCACTATATTACCATATATGAGGATTTTAACTGTAAATCATAGAGCGAGGTTTCGTATTATTTAGATCCAAGAAAAGACATATGACAATGTTGTTTCCAATTCAAAAGATAAAAATCAATATGTTTTCATTAGAATTAACTAAAATGTTCCCGATTTTCTGTTTATATTACCTATGGAAAATGTACACGTAAAACCGCTCTAATCCTGCTGAAACGTCGATATATGCAATAAAAACTCCCTTTTTCAATATCTTACTCAGTATTATAACGAGAAACAAATAGTTGATTGAAAATGAAGTATTTAAGGTTATTATCTAATCAATTATGTGTTTGCATCATTTTTATCGTATATATAATGAATTAAACCCATAAACTGAAAATTCACAGAAACGTGGAAAAACGGCAAAATATTGCCTAATTCGATGATATTTTGTTTAAATCACATAGAGGAAAAGTGGATGATAAACGTCAAAATATTGCTAAATTCGATGATTTTTCGTACGAAACAAAATGCAAGAAAACTTGCTTAAAATGCAATATTATGAGACATTCTGAGATTTGAAGACCAAATCACATATCGTGATACTACATGAAATAGTATCGAAATATTGGTATAAATGAATATATTTACGTAATATCAAACTACATGATTAACGTGAAAAAGTTACTATTATACAATATTTGAGGATTTTAACTTCAAATCATAGAGCGAGGTTTCGTATTATTTAGATCCAAGAAAAGACATGACAATGTTGTTTCCAATTCAAAAGATAAAAATCAATGTGTTTTCAATAGCATTAACTAAAATGTTCCTGATTTTCTGTTTATATTACCTATGGAAAATGTACACGTAAAACCGATCTAATCCTGCTGAAACGTCGATATATGCAATAAAAACAGAACTTCTCCCCTTTTCAATATTTTACTCAGTATTATAACGAGAAACAAATAGTTGATTGAAAATGAAGTATTTACGGTTATTATCTAATCAATTATGTGTTTGCATCATTTTTATCGTATGTATAATGAATTAATACATATTAATTGAAAATTCACAAAAACGTGGAAAACGGCAAAATATTGCTTAATTTGATGATATTTTGTTTAAATCACATAAAGGAAAAGGGGATGATAAATGTCAAAATATTGCTAAATTCAATGATTTTTCGTAAACAACAAAATGCAAGAAAACTTGCTTAAAATGCAATATTATGCGACATTCTGAGATTTGAAGGCCAAATCACATATCGTGATACTACATAAAATAGTATCGAAATATTGGTAAAAGTGAATATATTTACGTAATATCAAACTACATGATTAACGTGAAAAAGTCACTATTATATTATTTAAGGATTTTAACTTCAAATCATAGAGCGAGGTTTCGTATTATTTAGATCCAAGAAAAGACATATGACAATGTTGTTTCCAATACAAATGATAAAAATCAACGTGTTTTCATTAGAATTAACTAAAATGTTCCTGATTTTACGTTTATAATACCGATGGAAGATGTACACGTAAAACGCTCTATTCCGGCTGAAACGTCGATATATGCAATAAAAACAGAACTTCTCCCCTTTTTAATATCTTACTCAGTATTTTAACGAGAAACAAATAGTTGATTGAAAATGAAGTATTTAAGGTTATTATCTAATCAATTGTGTGTTTGCATCATTTTTATCGTATATATAATGAATTAAACCCATAAACTGAAAATTCACAAAAACGTGGAAAAACGGCAAAATATTGCCTAATTCGATGATATTTTGTTTAACTCATATAGCGGAAAAGTGGATGATAAACGTCAAAATATTGCTAAATTCAATGATTTTTCGTACGAAACAAAATGCAAGAAAACTTGCTTAAAATGCAATATTATGCGACATTCTGAGATTTGAAAGCCAAATCACATATTGTGATACTACATGAAATAGTATCGAAATATTGGTATAAATGTATATATTTACGTAAAATCCCACTACATGAAAAACGTGAAAAAAGTCACTATATTACCATATATGAGGATTTTAATTGTAAATCATAGAGCGAGGTTTCGTATTATTTAGATCCAAGAAAAGACATATGACAATGTTGTTTCCAATTCAAAAGATAAAAATCAATGTGTTTTCATTAGAATTAACTAAAATGTTCCCGATTTTCTGTTTATATTACCTATGGAAAATGTACACGTAAAACCGCTCTAATCCTGCTGAAACGTCGATATATGCAATAAAAACAGAACTTCTCCCTTTTTCAATATCTTACTTAGTATTATAACGAGAAACAAATAGTTGATTGAAAATGAAGTATTTAAGGTTATTATCTAATCAATTATGTGTTTGCATCATTTTTATCGTATATATAATGAATTAAACCCATAAACTGAAAATTCACAAAAACGTGGAAAAACGGCAAAATATTGCCTAATTCGATGATATTAATATTGCGAAATTCGATGATTTTTCGTACGAAACAATATGCAAGAAAACTTGCTTAAAATGCAATATTATGCGACATTCTGAGATTTGAAGGCCAAATCACATATCGTGATACTACATGAAATAGTATCGAAATATTGGTAAAAATGAATATATTTACGTAAAATCCCACTACATGAAAAACGTGAAAAAAGTCACTATATTACCATATATGAGGATTTTAACTGTAAATCATAGAGCGAGGTTTCGTATTATTTAGATCCAAGAAAAGACATATGACAATGTTGTTTCCAATTCAAAAGATAAAAATCAATGTGTTTTCATTAGAATTAACTAAAATGTTCCCGATTTTCTGTTTATATTACCTATGGAAAATGTACACGTAGAACCGCTCTAATCCTGCTGAAACGTCGATATCAATAAAAACAGAACTTCTCCCTTTTTCAATATCTTACTCAGTATTATAACGAGAAACAAATAGTTGATTGAAAATGAAGTATTTAAGGTTATTATCTAATCAATTATGTGTTTGCATCATTTTTATCGTATATATAATGAATTAAACCCATAAACTGAAAATTCACAAAAACGTGGAAAAACGGCAAAATATTGCCTAATTTGATGATATTTTGTTTAAATCACATAGAGGAAAAGCGGATGATAAACGTCAAAATATTGATAAATTCGATGATTTTTCGTACGAAACAAAATGCAAGAAAACTTGCTTAAAATGCAATATTATGCGAAATTCTGAGATTTGAAGGCCAAATCACATATCGTGATACTACATGAAATAGTATCGAAATATTGGTAAAAATGAATATATTTACGTAATATCAAACTACATGATTAACGTGAAAAAGTCACTATTATACAATATTTAAAGATTTTAACTTCAAATCATAGAGAGAGGTTTCGTATTATTTAGATCCAAGAAAAGATATATGACAATGCTGTTTTCAATACAAATGATAAAAAACAATGTGTTTTCATTAGCATTAACTAAAATGTTCTTGATTTTCCGTTTATATTACCGATGGAAGATGTACACGTAAAACCGCTCTAATCCGGCTGAAACGTCGATATATGCAATAAAAACCGAACTTATCCCCTTTTCAATATCTTACACAGTATTTTAACGAGAAACAAATAGATGATTGAAAATGAAGTATTTAAGGTTATTATCTAATCAATTATGTGTTTGCATCATTTTTATCGTATATATAATAAATTAAACCCATAAACTGAAAATTCACAAAAACGTGGAAAAACGGCAAAATATTGCCTAATTCGATGATATTTTGTTTAAATCACAGGGAGGAAAAGTGGATGATAAACGTCAAAATACTGCTAAATTCGATGATTTTTCGTACGAAACAAAATGCAAGAAAACTTGCTTAAAATGCAATATTATGCGAAATTCTGAGATATGAAGCCCAAATCACATATCGTTATACTACATGAAATAGTATCGAAATATTGGTAAAAACGTATATATTTACGTAAAAACACACTACATGAAAAAAGTCATTATTTTACCATATATGAGGATTTTAACTTCAAATCATAGAGCGAGGTTTCGTATTATTTAGATCCAAGAAAAGACATGACAATGTTGTTTCCAATTCAAAAGATAAAAATCAATGTGTTTTCAATAGCATTAACTAAAATGTTCCTGATTTTCTGTTTATATTACCTATGGAAAATGTTTACGTAAAACCGCTCTAATCCTGCTGAAACGTCGATATATGCAATAAAAACAGAACTTCTCCCCTTTTCAATATTTTACTCAGTATTATAACGAGAAACAAATAGTTGATTGAAAATGAAGTATTTACGGTTATTATCTAATCAATTATGTGTTTGCATCATTTTTATCGTATGTATAATGAATTAATACATATTAATTGAAAATTCACAAAAACGTGGAAAACGGCAAAATATTGCTTAATTTGATGATATTTTGTTTAAATCACATAAAGGAAAAGGGGATGATAAATGTCAAAATATTGCTAAATTCAATGATTTTTCGTAAACAACAAAATGCAAGAAAACTTGCTTAAAATGCAATATTATGCGACATTCTGAGATTTGAAGGCCAAATCACATATCGTGATACTACATAAAAAAGTATCGAAATATTGGTAAAAGTGAATATATTTACGTAATATCAAACTACATGATTTACGTGAAAAAGTCACTATTATACAATATTTAAGGATTTTAACTTCAAATCAAAGAGCGAGGTTTCGTATTATTTAGATCCAAGAAAAGACATATGAAAATGTTTTTTCCAATACAAATGATAAAAATCAACGTGTTTTCATTAGAATTAACTAAAATGTTCAAGATTTTCTGTTTATATTACCTATGGAAAATGTACACGTAAAACCGCTCTAATCCTGCTGAAACGTCGATATATGCAATAAAAACAGAACTTCTCCCTTTTTCAATATCTTACTCAGTATTATAACGAGAAACAAATAGTTGATTGAAAATGAAGTATTTAAGGTTATTATCTAATCAATTATGTGTTTGCATCCTTTTTATCGTATATATAATGAATTAAACCCATAAACTGAAAATTCACAGAAACGTGGAAAAACGGCAAAATATTGCCGAATTCGATGATATTTTGTTTAAATCACATAGAGGAAAAGTGGATGATAAACGTCAAAATATTGCTAAATTCGATGATTTTTCGTACGAAACAAAAGGCAAGAAAACTTGCTTAAAATGCAATATTATACGACATTCTGAGATTTGAAGGCCAAATCACATATCGTGATACTACATGAAATAGTAACGAAATATTGGTAAAAATGAATATATTTACGTAATATCAAACTACATGATTAACGTGAAAAAGTCACTATTATACAATATTTAAAGATTTTAACTTCAAATCATAGAGCGAGGTTTCGTATTATTTAGATCCAAGAAAAGATATATGACAATGTTGTTTTCAATACAAATGATAAAAAACAATGTGTTTTCATTAGCATTAGCTAAAATGTTCTTGATTTTCCGTTTATATTACCGATGGAAGATGTACACGTAAAACCGCTCTAATCCGGCTGAAACGTCGATATATGCAATAAAAACCGAACTTATCCCCTTTTCAATATCTTACACAGTATTTTAACGAGAAACAAATAGATGATTGAAAATGAAGTATTTAAGGTTATTATCTAATCAATTATGTGTTTGCATCATTTTTATCGTATATATAATGAATTAATATCCATAGACTGAAAATTCACAAAAGCGTGGAAAAACGGTAAAATATTGCCTAATTCGATGATATTTTGTTTAAATGACATAAAGAAAAAGGAGATGATAAACGTCAAAATATTGCTAAATTCGATGATTTTTCGTACGAAACAAAATGCAAGAAAACTTGCTTAAAATGCAATATTATGCGAAATTCTGAGATATGAAGCCCAAATCACATATCGTGATACTACATGAAATAGTATCGAAATATTGGTAAAAACTTATATATTTACGTAAAATCACACTACATGAAAAAAGTCACTATTTTACCATATATGAGGATTTTAACTTCAAATCATAGAGCGAGGTTTCGTATAATATAATTCGTATAATATAATTTCGTATATTATGCGAGGTTTCGCATAATATTGCATTATTTAGATCCAAGAAAAGACATGACAATGTTGTTTCCAATTCAAAAGATAAAAATCAATGTGTTTTCAATAGCATTAACTAAAATGTTCCTGATTTTCTGTTTATATTACTTATGGAAAATGTACACGTAAAACCGCTCTAATCCTGCTGAAACGTCGATATATGCAATAAAAACAGAACTTTTCCCTTTTCAATATCTTACTCAGTATTACAACGAGAAACAAATAGTTGATTGAAAATGAAGTATTTAAGGTTATTATCTAATCAATTATGTGTTTGCATCATTTTTATCGTATGTATAATGAATTATTACACATATATTAAAAATTCACAAACACGTGGAAAACGGCAAAATATTGCTTAATTTGATGATATTTTGTTTATATCACATAAAGGAAAAGGGGATGATAAATGTCAAAATATTGCTAAATTCGATGATTTTTCGTAAGAAACAAAATGCAAGAAAACTTGCTTAAAATGCAATATTATGCGACATTCCGAGATTTGAAGGCCAAATCACATATCGTGATACTATATGAAATAGTATCGAAATATTGGTAAAAATGAATATATTTACGTAATATCAAACTACATAATTAACGTGAAAAAGTCACTATTATACAATATTTGAGGGTTTTAACTTCAAATCATAGAGCGAGGTTTCGTATTATTTAGATCCAAGAAAAGATATATGACAATGTTGTTTTCAATACAAATGATAAAAAACAATGTGTTTTCATCAGCATTAATTAAAATGTTCTTGATTTTCAGTTTATATTACCGATGGAAGATGTACACGTAAAACCGCTCTAATCCGGCTGAAACGTCGATATATGCAATAAAAACTGAACTTCTCCCCTTTTCAATATCTTACGCAGTATTTTAACGAGAAACAAACAGATGATTGAAAATGAAGTATTTAAGGTTATTATCTAACCAATTATTTGTTTGCATCATTTTTATCGTATATATAATGAATTAATACCCATAAACTGAAAATTCACAAAAACGTGGAAAAACGGCAAAATATTGCCTAATTCGATGATATTTTGTTTAAATCACAGGGAGGAAAAGTGGATGATAAACGTCAAAATATTGCTAAATTCAATGATTTTTCGTACGAAACAAAATGCAAGAAAACTTGCTTAAAATGCAATATTATGCGACATTCTGAGATTTGAAGGCCAAATCACATATCGTGATACTACATGAAATAGTATCGAAATATTGGTAAAAATGAATATATTTACGTAAAATTCCACTACATGAAAAACGTGAAAAAAGTCACTATATTACCATATATGAGGATTTTAACTGTAAATCATAGAGCGAGGTTTCGTATTATTTAGATCCAAGAAAAGACATATGACAATGTTGTTTCCAACTCAAAAGATAAAAATCAATGTGTTTTCATTAGAATTAACTAAAATGTTCCCGATTTTCTGTTTATATTACCTATGGAAAATGTACACGTAAAACCGCTCTAATCCTGCTGAAACGTCGATATATGCAATAAAAACAGAACTTCTCCCTTTTTCAATATCTTACTCAGTATTATAACGAGAAACAAATAGTTGATTGAAAATGAAGTATTTAAGGTTATTATCTAATCAATTATGTGTTTGCATCATTTTTATCGTATATATAATGAATTAAACCCATAAACTGAAAATTCACAAAAACGTGGAAAAACGGCAAAATATTGCCTAATTCGATGATATTTTGTTTAAATCACATAGAGGAAAAGCGGATGATAAACGTCAAAATATTGATAAATTCGATGATTTTTCGTACGAAACAAAATGCAAGAAAACTTGCTTAAAATGCAATATTATGCGAAATTCTGAGATTTGAAGGCCAAATCACATATCGTGATACTACATGAAATAGTATCGAAATATTGGTAAAAATGAATATATTTACGTAATATCAAACTACATGATTAACGTGAAAAAGTCACTATTATACAATATTTAAAGATTTTAACTTCAAATCATAGAGCGAGGTTTCGTATTATTTAGATCCAAGAAAAGATATATGACAATGTTGTTTTCAATACAAATGATAAAAAACAATGTGTTTTCATTAGCATTAACTAAAATGTTCTTGATTTTCCGTTTATATTACCGATGGAAGATGTACACGTAAAACCGCTCTAATCCGGCTGAAACTTCGATATATGCAATAAAAACCGAACTTATCCCCTTTTCAATATCTTACACAGTATTTTAACGAGAAACAAATAGATGATTGAAAATGAAGTATTTAAGGTTATTATCTAATCAATTATGTGTTTGCATCATTTTTATCGTATATATAATGAATTAATATCCATAGACTGAAAATTCACATAAGCGTGGAAAAACGGCAAATTATTGCCTAATTCGATGATATTTTGTTTAAATGACATAAAGGAAAAGGAGATGATAAACGTCAAAATATTACTAAATTCGATGACATTTCGTACGAAACAAAATGCAAGAAAACTTGCTTAAAATGCAATATTATGCGACATTCTGAGATTTGAAGGCCAAATCACATATCGTGATACTACATAAAATAGTATCGAAATATTGGTAAAAATGAATATATTTACGTAATATCAAACTACATGATTAACGTGAAAAAGTTACTATTATACAATATTTGAGGATTTTAACTTCAAATCATAGAGCGAGGTTTCGTATTATTTAGATCCAAGAGAAGATATATGACAATGTTGTTTTCAATACAAATGATAAAAAACAATGTGTTTTCATCAGCATTAATTAAAATGTTCTTGATTTTCCGTTTATATTACCGATGGAAGATGTACACGTAAAACCGCTCTAATCCGGCTGAAACGTCGATATATGCAATAAAAACTGAACTTCTCCCCTTTTCAATATCTTACACAGTATTTTAACGAGAAACAAACAGATGATTGAAAATGAAGTATTTAAGGTATTATCTAACCAATTATTTGTTTGCATCATTTTTATCGTATATATAATGAATTAATACCCATAAACTGAAAATTCACAAAAACGTGGAAAAACGGCAAAATATTGCCTAATTCGATGATATTTTGTTTAAATCACAGGGAGGAAAAGTGGATGATAAACGTCAAAATATTGCTAAATTCGATGATTTTTCGTACGAAACAAAATGCAAGAAAACTTGCTTAAAATGCAATATTATGCGAAATTCTGAGATATGAAGCCCAAATCACATATCGTGATACTACATGAAATAGTATCGAAATATTGGTAAAAACGTATATATTTACGTAAAATCACACTACATGAAAAAAGTCATTATTTTATCATATATGAGGATTTTAACTTCAAATCATAGAGCGAGGTTTCGTATTATTTAGATCCAAGAAAAGACATGACAATGTTGTTTCCAATTCAAAAGATAAAAATCAATGTGTTTTCAATAGCATTAACTAAAATGTTCCTGATTTTCTGTTTATATTACCTATGGAAAATGTACACGTAAAACCGCTCTAATCCTGCTGAAACGTCGATATATGCAATAAAAACAGAACTTCTCCCCTTTTCAATATTTTACTCAGTATTATAACGAGAAACAAATAGTTGATTGAAAATGAAGTATTTACGGTTATCAATTATCAAAATCAATCTTCATCAAAATCAATCAATCGGTTATCAAAATCAATTATGTGTTTGCATCATTTTTATCGTATGTATAATGAATTAATACATATTAATTGAAAATTCACAAAAACGTGGAAAACGGCAAAATATTGCTTAATTTGATGATATTTTGTTTAAATCACATAAAGGAAAAGGGGATGATAAATGTCAAAATATTGCTAAATTCAATGAATTTTCGTAAACAACAAAATGCAAGAAAACTTGCTTAAAATGCAATATTATGCGACATTCTGAGATTTGAAGGCCAAATCACATATCGTGATACTACATAAAATAGTATCGAAATATTGGTAAAAGTGAATATATTTACGCAATATCAAACTACATGATTAAAGTGAAAAAGTCACTATTATACAATATTTAAGGATTTTAACTTCAAATCATAGAGCGAGGTTTCGTATTATTTAGATCCAAGAAAAGACATATGACAATGTTGTTTCCAATACAAATGATAAAAATCAACGTGTTTTCATTAGAATTAACTAAAATGTTCCTGATTTTACGTTTATAATACCGATGGAAGATGTACACGTAAAACGCTCTATTCCGGCTGAAACGTCGATATATGCAATAAAAACAGAACTTCTCCCCTTTTTAATATCTTACTCAGTATTTTAACGAGAAACAAATAGTTGATTGAAAATGAAGTATTTAAGGTTATTATCTAACCAATTATTTGTTTGCATCATTTTTATCGTATATATAATGAATTAAACCCATAAACTGAAAATTCACAAAAACGTGGAAAAACGGCAAAATATTGCCTAATTCGATGATATTTTGTTTAAATCACAGGGAGGAAAAGTGGATGATAAACGTCAAAATATTGCTAAATTCAATGATTTTTCGTACGAAACAATATGCAAGAAAACTTGCTTAAAATGCAATATTATGCGACATTCTGAGATTTGAAGGCCAAATCACATATCGTGATACTACATGAAATAGTATCGAAATATTGGTAAAAACGTATATATTTACGTAAAATCCCACTACATGAAAAACGTGAAAAAAGTCACTATATTACCATATATGAGGATTTTAACTGTAAATCATAGAGCGAGGTTTCGTATTATTTAGATCCAAGAAAAGACATATGACAATGTTGTTTCCAATTCAAAAGATAAAAATCAATATGTTTTCATTAGAATTAACTAAAATGTTCCCGATTTTCTGTTTATATTACCTATGGAAAATGTACACGTAAAACCGCTCTAATCCTGCTGAAACGTCGATATATGCAATAAAAACTCCCTTTTTCAATATCTTACTCAGTATTATAACGAGAAACAAATAGTTGATTGAAAATGAAGTATTTAAGGTTATTATCTAATCAATTATGTGTTTGCATCATTTTTATCGTATATATAATGAATTAAACCCATAAACTGAAAATTCACAGAAACGTGGAAAAACGGCAAAATATTGCCTAATTCGATGATATTTTGTTTAAATCACATAGAGGAAAAGTGGATGATAAACGTCAAAATATTGCTAAATTCGATGATTTTTCGTACGAAACAAAAGGCAAGAAAACTTGCTTAAAATGCAATATTATGCGACATTCTGAGATTTGAAGGCCAAATCACATATCGTGATACTATATGAAATAGTATCGAAATATTGGTAAAAATGAATATATTTACGTAATATCAAACTACATGATTAACGTGAAACAGTGTTATACAATATTTGAGGATTTTAACTTCAAATCACAGAGCGAGGTTTCGTATTATTTAGATCCAAGAAAAGATATATGACAATGTTGTTTTCAATACAAATGATAAAAAACAATGTGTTTTCATTAGCATTAACTAAAATGTTCTTGATTTTCCGTTTATATTACCGATGGAAGATGTACACGTAAAACGCTGTAATCCGGCTGAAACGTCGATATATGCAATAAAAACAGAACTTCTCCCCTTTTTAATATCTTACTCAGTATTTTAACGAGAAACAAATAGTTGATTGAAAATGAAGTATTTAAGGTTATTATCTAATCAATTATGTGTTTGCATCATTTTTATCGTATATATAATAAATTAAACCCATAAACTGAAAATTCACAAAAACGTGGAAAAACGGCAAAATATTGCCTAATTCGATGATATTTTGTTTAAATCACATAGAGGAAAAGTGGATGATAAACGTCAAAATATTGCTAAATTCGATGATTTTTCGTACGAAACAAAATGCAAGAAAACTTGCTTAAAATGCAATATTATGAGACATTCTGAGATTTGAAGACCAAATCACATATCGTGATACTACATGAAATAGTATCGAAATATTGGTAAAAATGAATATATTTACGTAATATCAAACTACATGATTAACGTGAAAAAGTTACTATTATACAATATTTGAGGATTTTAACTTCAAATCATAGAGCGAGGTTTCGTATTATTTAGATCCAAGAAAAGACATGACAATGTTGTTTCCAATTCAAAAGATAAAAATCAATGTGTTTTCAATAGCATTAACTAAAATGTTCCTGATTTTCTGTTTATATTACCTATGGAAAATGTACACGTAAAACCGATCTAATCCTGCTGAAACGTCGATATATGCAATAAAAACAGAACTTCTCCCCTTTTCAATATTTTACTCAGTATTATAACGAGAAACAAATAGTTGATTGAAAATGAAGTATTTACGGTTATTATCTAATCAATTATGTGTTTGCATCATTTTTATCGTATGTATAATGAATTAATACATATTAATTGAAAATTCACAAAAACGTGGAAAACGGCAAAGTATTGCTTAATTTGATGATATTTTGTTTAAATCACATAAAGGAAAAGGGGATGATAAATGTCAAAATATTGCTAAATTCAATGATTTTTCGTAAACAACAAAATGCAAGAAAACTTGCCCAAAATGCAATATTATGCGACATTCTGAGATTTGAAGGCCAAATCACATATCGTGATACTACATAAAATAGTATCGAAATATTGGTAAAAGTGAATATATTTACGTAATATCAAACTACATGATTAACGTGAAAAAGTCACTATTATATTATTTAAGGATTTTAACTTCAAATCATAGAGCGAGGTTTCGTATTATTTAGATCCAAGAAAAGACATATGACAATGTTGTTTCCAATACAAATGATAAAAATCAACGTGTTTTCATTAGAATTAACTAAAATGTTCCTGATTTTACGTTTATAATACCGATGGAAGATGTACACGTAAAACGCTCTATTCCGGCTGAAACGTCGATATATGCAATAAAAACAGAACTTCTCCCCTTTTTAATATCTTACTCAGTATTTTAACGAGAAACAAATAGTTGATTGAAAATGAAGTATTTAAGGTTATTATCTAATCAATTGTGTGTTTGCATCATTTTTATCGTATATATAATGAATTAAACCCATAAACTGAAAATTCACAAAAACGTGGAAAAACGGCAAAATATTGCCTAATTCGATGATATTTTGTTTAAATCATATAGCGGAAAAGTGGATGATAAACGTCAAAATATTGCTAAATTCAATGATTTTTCGTACGAAACAAAATGCAAGAAAACTTGCTTAAAATGCAATATTATGCGACATTCTGAGATTTGAAAGCCAAATCACATATTGTGATACTACATGAAATAGTATCGAAATATTGGTATAAACGTATATATTTACGTAAAATCCCACTACATGAAAAACGTGAAAAAAGTCACTATATTACCATATATGAGGATTTTAATTGTAAATCATAGAGCGAGGTTTCGTATTATTTAGATCCAAGAAAAGACATATGACAATGTTGTTTCCAATTCAAAAGATAAAAATCAATGTGTTTTCATTAGAATTAACTAAAATGTTCCCGATTTTCTGTTTATATTACCTATGGAAAATGTACGCGTAAAACCGCTCTAATGCTGCTGAAACGTCGATATATGCAATAAAAACAGAACTTCTCCCTTTTTCAATATCGTACTCAGTATTATAACGAGAAACAAATAGTTGATTGAAAATGAAGTATTTAAGGTTATTATTTAATCAATTATGTGTTTGCATCATTTTTATCGTATATATAATGAATTAAACCCATAAACTGAAAATTCACAAAAACGTGGAAAAACGGCAAAATATTGCCTAATTCGATGATATTTTGTTTAAATCACATAGAGGAAAAGCGGATGATAAACGTCCAAATATTGATAAATTCGATGATTTTTCGTACGAAACAAAATGCAAGAAAACTTGCTTAAAATGCAATATTATGCGAAATTCTGAGATTTGAAGGCCAAATCACATATCGTGATACTACATGAAATAGTATCGAAATATTGGGAAAAATGAATATATTTACGTAATATCAAAGTACATGATTAACGTGAAAAAGTCACTATTATACAATATTTAAAGATTTTAACTTCAAATCATAGAGCGAGGTTTCGTATTATTTAGATCCAAGAAAAGATATATGACAATGTTGTTTTCAATACAAATGATAAAAAACAATGTGTTTTCATTAGCATTAACTAAAATGTTCTTGATTTTCTGTTTATATTACCGATGGAAGATGTATACGTAAAACAGCTCTAATCCGGCTGAAACGTCGATATATGCATTAAAAACCGAACTTATCCCCTTTTCAATATCTTACACAGTATTTTAACGAGAAACAAATAGATGATTGAAAATGAAGTATTTAAGGTTATTATCTAATCAATTATGTGTTTGCATCATTTTTATCGTATATATAATGAATTAATATCCATAGACTGAAAATTCACATAAGCGTGGAAAAACGGCAAAATATTGCCTAATTCGATGATATTTTGTTTAAATGACATAAAGGAAAAGGAGATGATAAACGTCAAAATATTACTAAATTCGATGACATTTCGTACGAAACAAAATGCAAGAAAATTTGTTTAAAATGCAATATTATGCGACATTCTGAGATTTGAAGGCCAAATCACATATCGTGATACTACATAAAATAGTATCGAAATATTGGTAAAAATGAATATATTTACGTAATATCAAACTACATGATTAACGTGAAAAAGTGTTATACAATATTTGAGGATTTTAACTTTAAATCACAGAGCGAGGTTTCGTATTATTTAGACCCAAGAAAAGATATATGACAATGTTGTTTTCAATACAAATGATAAAAAACAATGTGTTTTCATTAGCATTAACTAAAATGTTCTTGATTTTCCGTTTATATTACCGATGGAAGATGTACACGTAAAACGCTGTAATCCGGCTGAAACGTCGATATATGCAATAAAAACAGAACTTCTCCCCTTTTTAATATCTTACTCAGTATTTTAACGAGAAACAAATAGTTGATTGAAAATGAAGTATTTAAGGTTATTATCTAATCAATTATGTGTTTGCATCATTTTTATCGTATATATAATAAATTAAACCCATAAACTGAAAATTCACAAAAACGTGGAAAAACGGCAAAATATTGCCTAATTCGATGATATTTTGTTTAAATCACATAGAGGAAAAGTGGATGATAAACGTCAAAATATTGCTAAATTCGATGATTTTTCGTACGAAACAAAATGCAAGAAAACTTGCTTAAAATGCAATATTATGCGACATTCCGAGATTTGAAGGCCAAATCACATATCGTGATACTATATGAAATAGTATCGAAATATTGGTAAAAATGAATATATTTACGAAATATCAAACTACATGATTAACGTGAAAAAGTCACTATTATACAATATTTGAGGGTTTTAACTTCAAATCATAGAGCGAGGTTTCGTATTATTTAGATCCAAGAAAAGATATATGACAATGTTGTTTTCAATACAAATGATAAAAAACAATGTGTTTTCATCAGCATTAATTAAAATGTTCTTGATTTTCAGTTTATATTACCGATGGAAGATGTACACGTAAAACCGCTCTAATCCGGCTGAAACGTCGATATATGCAATAAAAACTGAACTTCTCCAATTTTCAATATCTTACGCAGTATTTTAACGAGAAACAAACAGATGATTGAAAATAAAGTATTTAAGGTTATTATCTAACCAATTATTTGTTTGCATCATTTTTATCGTATATATAATGAATTAATACCCATAAACTGAAAATTCACAAAAACGTGGAAAAACGGCAAAATATTGCCTAATTCGATGATATTTTGTTTAAATCACAGGGAGGAAAAGTGGATGATAAACGTCAAAATATTGCTAAATTCAATGATTTTTCGTACGAAACAAAATGCAAGAAAACTTGCTTAAAATGCAATATTATGCGACATTCAGAGATTTGAAAGCCAAATCACATATTGTGATACTACATGAAATAGTATCGAAATATTGGTATAAACGTATATATTTACGTAAAATCCCACTACATGAAAAACGTGAAAAAAGTCACTATATTACCATATATGAGGATTTTAATTGTAAATCATAGAGCGAGGTTTCGTATTATTTAGATCCAAGAAAAGACATATGACAATGTTGTTTCCAATTCAAAAGATAAAAATCAATGTGTTTTCATTAGAATTAACTAAAATGTTCCCGATTTTCTGTTTATATTACCTATGGAAAATGTACACGTAAAACCGCTCTAATCCTGCTGAAACGTCGATATATGCAATAAAAACAGAACTTCTCCCTTTTTCAATATCTTACTCAGTATTATAACGAGAAACAAATAGTTGATTGAAAATGAAGTATTTAAGGTTATTATCTAATCAATTATGTGTTTGCATCATTTTTATCGTATATATAATGAATTAAACCCATAAACTGAAAATTCACAAAAACGTGAAAAAACGGCAAAATATTGCCTAATTCGATGATATTTTGTTTAAATCACATAGAGGAAAAGCGGATGATAAACGTCAAAATATTGATAAATTCGATGATTTTTCGTACGAAACAAAATGCAAGAAAACTTGCTTAAAATGCAATATTATGCGAAATTCTGAGATTTGAAGGCCAAATCACATATCGTGATACTACATGAAATAGTATCGAAATATTGGTAAAAATGAATATATTTACGTAATATCAAAGTACATGATTAACGTGAAAAAGTCACTATTATACAATATTTAAAGATTTTAACTTCAAATCATAGAGCGAGGTTTCGTATTATTTAGATCCAAGAAAAGATATATGACAATGTTGTTTTCTATACAAATGATAAAAAACAATGTGTTTTCATTAGCATTAACTAAAATGTTCTTGATTTTCCGTTTATATTACCGATGGAAGATGTACACGTAAAACCGCTCTAATCCGGCTGAAACGTCGATATATGCATTAAAAACCGAACTTATCCCCTTTTCAATATCTTACACAGTATTTTAACGAGAAACAAATAGATGATTAAAAATGAAGTATTTAAGGTTATTATCTAATCAATTATGTGTTTGCATCATTTTTATCGTATATATAATGAATTAATATCCATAGACTGAAAATTCACATAAGCGTGGAAAAACGGCAAAATATTGCCTAATTCGATGATATTTTGTTTAAATGACATAAAGGAAAAAGAGATGATAAACATCAAAATATTACTAAATTCGATGACATTTCGTACGAAACAAAATGCAAGAAAATTTGTTTAAAATGCAATATTATGCGACATTCTGAGATTTGAAGGCCAAATCACATATCGTGATACTACATAAAATAGTATCGAAATATTGGTAAAAATGAATATATTTACGTAATATCAAACTACATGATTAACGTGAAAAAGTGTTATACAATATTTGAGGATTTTAACTTCAAATCACAGAGCGAGGTTTCGTATTATTTAGATCCAAGAAAAGATATATGACAATGTTGTTTTCAATACAAATGATAAAAAACAATGTGTTTTCATTAGCATTAACTAAAATGTTCTTGATTTTCCGTTTATATAACCGATGGAAGATGTACACGTAAAACGCTGTAATCCGGCTGAAACGTCGATATATGCAATAAAAACAGAACTTCTCCCCTTTTTAATATCTTACTCAGTATTTTAACGAGAAACAAATAGTTGATTGAAAATGAAGTATTTAAGGTTATTATCTAATCAATTATGTGTTTGCATCATTTTTATCGTATATATAATAAATTAAACCCATAAACTGAAAATTCACAAAAACGTGGAAAAACGGCAAAATATTGCCTAATTCGATGATATTTTGTTTAAATCACATAGAGGAAAAGTGGATGATAAACTTCAAAATATTGCTAAATTCGATGATTTTTCGTACGAAACAAAATGCAAGAAAACTTGCTTAAAATGCAATATTATGAGACATTCTGAGATTTGAAGACCAAATCACATATCGTGATACTACATGAAATAGTATCGAAATATTGGTAAAAATGAATATATTTACGTAATATCAAACTACATGATTAACGTGAAAAAGTTACTATTATACAATATTTGAGGATTTTAACTTCAAATCATAGAGCGAGGTTTCGTATTATTTAGATCCAAGAGAAGATATATGACAATGTTGTTTTCAATACAAATGATAAAAAACAATGTGTTTTCATCAGCATTAATTAAAATGTTCTTGATTTTCCGTTTATATTACCGATGGAAGATGTACACGTAAAACCGCTCTAATCCGGCTGAAACGTCGATATATGCAATAAAAACTGAACTTCTCCCCTTTTCAATATCTTACACAGTATTTTAACGAGAAACAAACAGATGATTGAAAATGAAGTATTTAAGGTATTATCTAACCAATTATTTGTTTGCATCATTTTTATCGTATATATAATGAATTAATACCCATAAACTGAAAATTCACAAAAACGTGGAAAAACGGCAAAATATTGCCTAATTCGATGATATTTTGTTTAAATCACAGGGAGGAAAAGTGGATGATAAACGTCAAAATATTGCTAAATTCGATGATTTTTCGTACGAAACAAAATGCAAGAAAACTTGCTTAAAATGCAATATTATGCGAAATTCTGAGATATGAAGCCCAAATCACATATCGTGATACTACATGAAATAGTATCGAAATATTGGTAAAAACGTATATATTTACGTAAAATCACACTACATGAAAAAAGTCATTATTTTATCATATATGAGGATTTTAACTTCAAATCATAGAGCGAGGTTTCGTATTATTTAGATCCAAGAAAAGACATGACAATGTTGTTTCCAATTCAAAAGATAAAAATCAATGTGTTTTCAATAGCATTAACTAAAATGTTCCTGATTTTCTGTTTATATTACCTATGGAAAATGTACACGTAAAACCGCTCTAATCCTGCTGAAACGTCGATATATGCAATAAAAACAGAACTTCTCCCCTTTTCAATATTTTACTCAGTATTATAACGAGAAACAAATAGTTGATTGAAAATGAAGTATTTACGGTTATTATCTAATCAATTATGTGTTTGCATCATTTTTATCGTATGTATAATGAATTAATACATATTAATTGAAAATTCACAAAAACGTGGAAAACGGCAAAATATTGCTTAATTTGATGATATTTTGTTTAAATCACATAAAGGAAAAGGGGATGATAAATGTCAAAATATTGCTAAATTCAATGATTTTTCGTAAACAACAAAATGCAAGAAAACTTGCTTAAAATGCAATATTATGCGAAATTCTGAGATTTGAAGGCCAAATCACATATCGTGATACTACATGAAATAGTATCGAAATATTGGTAAAAATGAATATATTTACGTAATATCAAACTACATGATTAACGTGAAAAAGTCACTATTATACAATATTTAAAGATTTTAACTTCAAATCATAGAGCGAGGTTTCGTATTATTTAGATCCAAGAAAAGATATATGACAATGTTGTTTTCAATACAAATGATAAAAAACAATGTGTTTTCATTAGCATTAACTAAAATGTTCTTGATTTTCCGTTTATATTACCGATGGAAGATGTACACGTAAAACCGCTCTAATCCGGCTGAAACGTCGATATATGCAATAAAAACCGAACTTATCCCCTTTTCAATATCTTACACAGTATTTTAACGAGAAACAAATAGATGATTGAAAATGAAGTATTTAAGGTTATTATCTAATCAATTATGTGTTTGCATCATTTTTATCGTATATATAATGAATTAATATCCATAGACTGAAAATTCACAAAAGCGTGGAAAAACGGCAAAATATTGCCTAATTCGATGATATTTTGTTTAAAGGAAAAGGAGATGATAAACGTCAAAATATTACTAAATTCGATGACATTTCGTACGAAACAAAATGCAAGAAAATTTGTTTAAAATGCAATATTATGCGACATTCTGAGATTTGAAGGCCAAATCACATATCGTGATACTACATAAAATAGTATCGAAATATTGGTAAAAATGAATATATATACGTAATATCAAACTACATGATTAACGTGAAAAAGTGTTATACAATATTTGAGGATTTTAACTTCAAATCACAGAGCGAGGTTTCGTATTATTTAGATCCAAGAAAAGATATATGACAATGTTGTTTTCAATACAAATGATAAAAAACAATGTGTTTTCATTAGCATTAACTAAAATGTTCTTGATTTTCCGTTTATATTACCGATGGAAGATGTACACGTAAAACGCTGTAATCCGGCTGAAACGTCGATATAAGCAATAAAAACAGAACTTCTCCCCTTTTTAATATCTTACTCAGTATTTTAACGAGAAACAAATAGTTGATTGAAAATGAAGTATTTAAGGTTATTATCTAATCAATTATGTGTTTGCATCATTTTTATCGTATATATAATAAATTAAACCCATAAACTGAAAATTCACAAAAACGTGGAAAAACGGCAAAATATTGCCTAATTCGATGATATTTTGTTTAAATCACATAGAGGAAAAGTGGATGATAAACGTCAAAATATTGCTAAATTCGATGATTTTTCGTACGAAACAAAATGCAAGAAAACTTGCTTAAAATGCAATATTATGCGACATTCCGAGATTTGAAGGCCAAATCACATATCGTGATACTATATGAAATAGTATCGAAATATTGGTAAAAATGAATATATTTACGTAATATCAAACTACATGATTAACGTGAAAAAGTCACTATTATACAATATTTGAGGGTTTTAACTTCAAATCATAGAGCGAGGTTTCGTATTATTTAGATCCAAGAAAAGATATATGACAATGTTGTTTTCAATACAAATGATAAAAAACAATGTGTTTTCATCAGCATTAATTAAAATGTTCTTGATTTTCAGTTTATATTACCGATGGAAGATGTACACGTAAAACCGCTCTAATCCGGCTGAAACGTCGATATATGCAATAAAAACTGAACTTCTCCAATTTTCAATATCTTACGCAGTATTTTAACGAGAAACAAACAGATGATTGAAAATAAAGTATTTAAGGTTATTATCTAATCAATTATGTGTTTGCATCATTTTTATCGTATATATAATGAATTAATATCCATAGACTGAAAATTCACATAAGCGTGGAAAAACGGCAAAATATTGCCTAATTCGATGATATTTTGTTTAAATGACATAAAGGAAAAAGAGATGATAAACATCAAAATATTACTAAATTCGATGACATTTCGTACGAAACAAAATGCAAGAAAATTTGTTTAAAATGCAATATTATGCGACATTCTGAGATTTGAAGGCCAAATCACATATCGTGATACTACATAAAATAGTATCGAAATATTGGTAAAAATGAATATATTTACGTAATATCAAACTACATGATTAACGTGAAAAAGTGTTATACAATATTTGAGGATTTTAACTACAAATCACAGAGCGAGGTTTCGTATTATTTAGATCCAAGAAAAGATATATGACAATGTTGTTTTCAATACAAATGATAAAAAACAATGTGTTTTCATTAGCATTAACTAAAATGTTCTTGATTTTCCGTTTATATAACCGATGGAAGATGTACACGTAAAACGCTGTAATCCGGCTGAAACGTCGATATATGCAATAAAAACAGAACTTCTCCCCTTTTTAATATCTTACTCAGTATTTTAACGAGAAACAAATAGTTGATTGAAAATGAAGTATTTAAGGTTATTATCTAATCAATTATGTGTTTGCATCATTTTTATCGTATATATAATAAATTAAACCCATAAACTGAAAATTCACAAAAACGTGGAAAAACGGCAAAATATTGCCTAATTCGATGATATTTTGTTTAAATCACATAGAGGAAAAGTGGATGATAAACGTCAAAATATTGCTAAATTCGATGATTTTTCGTACGAAACAAAATGCAAGAAAACTTGCTTAAAATGCAATATTATGAGACATTCTGAGATTTGAAGACCAAATCACATATCGTGATACTACATGAAATAGTATCGAAATATTGGTAAAAATGAATATATTTACGTAATATCAAACTACATGATTAACGTGAAAAAGTTACTATTATACAATATTTG
Organism: Procambarus clarkii; assembly: GCF_040958095.1. NCBI lineage: Eukaryota > Metazoa > Arthropoda > Malacostraca > Decapoda > Cambaridae > Procambarus > Procambarus clarkii. The sequence continues at coordinate 395,347 of NW_027189189.1, forward strand.
AGGATTTTAACTTCAAATCATAGAGCGAGGTTTCGTATTATTTAGATCCAAGAGAAGATATATGACAATGTTGTTTTCAATACAAATGATAAAAAACAATGTGTTTTCATCAGCATTAATTAAAATGTTCTTGATTTTCCGTTTATATTACCGATGGAAGATGTACACGTAAAACCGCTCTAATCCGGCTGAAACGTCGATATATGCAATAAAAACTGAACTTCTCCCCTTTTCAATATCTTACACAGTATTTTAACGAGAAACAAACAGATGATTGAAAATGAAGTATTTAAGGTATTATCTAACCAATTATTTGTTTGCATCATTTTTATCGTATATATAATGAATTAATACCCATAAACTGAAAATTCACAAAAACGTGGAAAAACGGCAAAATATTGCCTAATTCGATGATATTTTGTTTAAATCACAGGGAGGAAAAGTGGATGATAAACGTCAAAATATTGCTAAATTCGATGATTTTTCGTACGAAACAAAATGCAAGAAAACTTGCTTAAAATGCAATATTATGCGAAATTCTGAGATATGAAGCCCAAATCACATATCGTGATACTACATGAAATAGTATCGAAATATTGGTAAAAACGTATATATTTACGTAAAATCACACTTCATGAAAAAAGTCATTATTTTATCATATATGAGGATTTTAACTTCAAATCATAGAGCGAGGTTTCGTATTATTTAGATCCAAGAAAAGACATGACAATGTTGTTTCCAATTCAAAAGATAAAAATCAATGTGTTTTCAATAGCATTAACTAAAATGTTCCTGATTTTCTGTTTATATTACCTATGGAAAATGTACACGTAAAACCGCTCTAATCCTGCTGAAACGTCGATATATGCAATAAAAACAGAACTTCTCCCCTTTTCAATATTTTACTCAGTATTATAACGAGAAACAAATAGTTGATTGAAAATGAAGTATTTACGGTTATTATCTAATCAATTATGTGTTTGCATCATTTTTATCGTATGTATAATGAATTAATACATATTAATTGAAAATTCACAAAAACGTGGAAAACGGCAAAATATTGCTTAATTTGATGATATTTTGTTTAAATCACATAAAGGAAAAGGGGATGATAAATGTCAAAATATTGCTAAATTCAATGATTTTTCGTAAACAACAAAATGCAAGAAAACTTGCTTAAAATGCAATATTATGCGAAATTCTGAGATTTGAAGGCCAAATCACATATCGTGATACTACATGAAATAGTATCGAAATATTGGTAAAAATGAATATATTTACGTAATATCAAACTACATGATTAACGTGAAAAAGTCACTATTATACAATATTTAAAGATTTTAACTTCAAATCATAGAGCGAGGTTTCGTATTATTTAGATCCAAGAAAAGATATATGACAATGTTGTTTTCAATACAAATGATAAAAAACAATGTGTTTTCATTAGCATTAACTAAAATGTTCTTGATTTTCCGTTTATATTACCGATGGAAGATGTACACGTAAAACCGCTCTAATCCGGCTGAAACGTCGATATATGCAATAAAAACCGAACTTATCCCCTTTTCAATATCTTACACAGTATTTTAACGAGAAACAAATAGATGATTGAAAATGAAGTATTTAAGGTTATTATCTAATCAATTATGTGTTTGCATCATTTTTATCGTATATATAATGAATTAATATCCATAGACTGAAAATTCACAAAAGCGTGGAAAAACGGCAAAATATTGCCTAATTCGATGATATTTTGTTTAAAGGAAAAGGAGATGATAAACGTCAAAATATTACTAAATTCGATGACATTTCGTACGAAACAAAATGCAAGAAAATTTGTTTAAAATGCAATATTATGCGACATTCTGAGATTTGAAGGCCAAATCACATATCGTGATACTACATAAAATAGTATCGAAATATTGGTAAAAATGAATATATTTACGTAATATCAAACTACATGATTAACGTGAAAAAGTGTTATACAATATTTGAGGATTTTAACTTCAAATCACAGAGCGAGGTTTCGTATTATTTAGATCCAAGAAAAGATATATGACAATGTTGTTTTCAATACAAATGATAAAAAACAATGTGTTTTCATTAGCATTAACTAAAATGTTCTTGATTTTCCGTTTATATTACCGATGGAAGATGTACACGTAAAACGCTGTAATCCGGCTGAAACGTCGATATAAGCAATAAAAACAGAACTTCTCCCCTTTTTAATATCTTACTCAGTATTTTAACGAGAAACAAATAGTTGATTGAAAATGAAGTATTTAAGGTTATTATCTAATCAATTATGTGTTTGCATCATTTTTATCGTATATATAATAAATTAAACCCATAAACTGAAAATTCACAAAAACGTGGAAAAACGGCAAAATATTGCCTAATTCGATGATATTTTGTTTAAATCACATAGAGGAAAAGTGGATGATAAACGTCAAAATATTGCTAAATTCTATGATTTTTCGTACGAAACAAAATGCAAGAAAACTTGCTTAAAATGCAATATTATGCGACATTCCGAGATTTGAAGGCCAAATCACATATCGTGATACTATATGAAATAGTATCGAAATATTGGTAAAAATGAATATATTTACGTAATATCAAACTACATGATTAACGTGAAAAAGTCACTATTATACAATATTTGAGGGTTTTAACTTCAAATCATAGAGCGAGGTTTCGTATTATTTAGATCCAAGAAAAGATATATGACAATGTTGTTTTCAATACAAATGATAAAAAACAATGTGTTTTCATCAGCATTAATTAAAATGTTCTTGATTTTCAGTTTATATTACCGATGGAAGATGTACACGTAAAACCGCTCTAATCCGGCTGAAACGTCGATATATGCAATAAAAACTGAACTTCTCCAATTTTCAATATCTTACGCAGTATTTTAACGAGAAACAAACAGATGATTGAAAATAAAGTATTTAAGGTTATTATCTAACCAATTATTTGTTTGCATCATTTTTATGGTATATATAATGAATTAATACCCATAAACTGAAAATTCACAAAAACGTGGAAAAACGGCAAAATATTGCCTAATTCGATGATATTTTGTTTAAATGACATAAAGGAAAAGGAGATGATAAACGTCAAAATATTACTAAATTCGATGACATTTCGTACGAAACAAAATGCAAGAAAATTTGTTTAAAATGCAATATTATGCGAAATTCTGAGATTTGAAGGCCAAATCACATATCGTGATACTACATGAAATAGTATCGAAATATTGGTAAAAATGAATATATTTACGTAATATCAAAGTACATGATTAACGTGAAAAAGTCACTATTATACAATATTTAAAGATTTTAACTTCAAATCATAGAGCGAGGTTTCGTATTATTTAGATCCAAGAAAAGATATATGACAATGTTGTTTTCTATACAAATGATAAAAAACAATGTGTTTTCATTAGCATTAACTAAAATGTTCTTGATTTTCCGTTTATATTACCGATGGAAGATGTACACGTAAAACCGCTCTAATCCGGCTGAAACGTCGATATATGCATTAAAAACCGAACTTATCCCCTTTTCAATATCTTACACAGTATTTTAACGAGAAACAAATAGATGATTGAAAATGAAGTATTTAAGGTTATTATCTAATCAATTATGTGTTTGCATCATTTTTATCGTATATATAATGAATTAATATCCATAGACTGAAAATTCACATAAGCGTGGAAAAACGGCAAAATATTGCCTAATTCGATGATATTTTGTTTAAATGACATAAAGGAAAAGGAGATGATAAACGTCAAAATATTACTAAATTCGATGACATTTCGTACGAAACAAAATGCAAGAAAATTTGTTTAAAATGCAATATTATGCGACATTCTGAGATTTGAAGGCCAAATCACATATCGTGATACTACATAAAATAGTATCGAAATATTGGTAAAAATGAATATATTTACGTAATATCAAACTACATGATTAACGTGAAAAAGTGTTATACAATATTTGAGGATTTTAACTTCAAATCACAGAGCGAGGTTTCGTATTATTTAGATCCAAGAAAAGATATATGACAATGTTGTTTTCAATACAAATGATAAAAAACAATGTGTTTTCATTAGCATTAACTAAAATGTTCTTGATTTTCAGTTTATATTTGCCGATGGAAGATGTACACGTAAAACCGCTCTAATCCGGCTGAAACGTCGATATATGCAATAAAAACTGAACTTCTCCAATTTTCAATATCTTACGCAGTATTTTAACGGGAAACAAACAGATGATTGAAAATAAAGTATTTAAGGTTATTATCTAACCAATTATTTGTTTGCATCATTTTTATCGTATATATAATGAATTAATACCCATAAACTGAAAATTCACAAAAACGTGGAAAAACGGCAAAATATTGCCTAATTCGATGATATTTTGTTTAAATCACAGGGAGGAAAAGTGGATGATAAACGTCAAAATATTGCTAAATTCAATGATTTTTCGTACGAAACAAAATGCAAGAAAACTTGCTTAAAATGCAATATTATGCGACATTCTGAGATTTGAAAGCCAAATCACATATTGTGATACTACATGAAATAGTATCGAAATATTGGTAAAAACGTATATATTTACGTAAAATCACACTACATGAAAAAAGTCATTATTTTATCATATATGAGGATTTTAACTTCAAATCATAGAGCGAGGTTTCGTATTATTTAGATCCAAGAAAAGACATGACAATGTTGTTTCCAATTCAAAAGATAAAAATCAATGTGTTTTCAATAGCATTAACTAAAATGTTCCTGATTTTCTGTTTATATTACCTATGGAAAATGTACACGTAAAACCGCTCTAATCCTGCTGAAACGTCGATATATGCAATAAAAACAGAACTTCTCCCCTTTTCAATATTTTACTCAGTATTATAACGAGAAACAAATAGTTGATTGAAAATGAAGTATTTACGGTTATCAATTATCAAAATCAATCTTCATCAAAATCAATCAATCGGTTATCAAAATCAATTATGTGTTTGCATCATTTTTATCGTATGTATAATGAATTAATACATATTAATTGAAAATTCACAAAAACGTGGAAAACGGCAAAATATTGCTTAATTTGATGATATTTTGTTTAAATCACATAAAGGAAAAGGGGATGATAAATGTCAAAATATTGCTAAATTCAATGATTTTTCGTAAACAACAAAATGCAAGAAAACTTGCTTAAAATGCAATATTATGCGACATTCTGAGATTTGAAGGCCAAATCACATATCGTGATACTACATAAAATAGTATCGAAATATTGGTAAAAGTGAATATATTTACGTAATATCAAACTACATGATTAACGTGAAAAAGTCACTATTATACAATATTTAAGGATTTTAACTTCAAATCATAGAGCGAGGTTTCGTATTATTTAGATCCAAGAAAAGACATATGACAATGTTGTTTGCAATACAAATGATAAAAATCAACGTGTTTTCATTAGAATTAACTAAAATGTTCCTGATTTTACGTTTATAATACCGACGGAAGATGTACACGTAAAACGCTCTATTCCGGCTGAAACGTCGATATATGCAATAAAAACAGAACTTCTCCCCTTTTTAATATCTTACTCAGTATTTTAACGAGAAACAAATAGTTGATTGAAAATGAAGTATTTAAGGTTATTATCTAACCAATTATTTGTTTGCATCATTTTTATCGTATATATAATGAATTAAACCCATAAACTGAAAATTCACAAAAACGTGGAAAAACGGCAAAATATTGCCTAATTCGATGATATTTTGTTAAAATCACAGGGAGGAAAAGTGGATGATAAACGTCAAAATATTGCTAAATTCAATGATTTTTCGTACGAAACAATATGCAAGAAAACTTGCTTAAAATGCAATATTATGCGACATTCTGAGATTTGAAGGCCAAATCACATATCGTGATACTACATGAAATAGTATCGAAATATTGGTAAAAACGTATATATTTACGTAAAATCCCACTACATGAAAAACGTGAAAAAAGTCACTATATTACCATATATGAGGATTTTAACTGTAAATCATAGAGCGAGGTTTCGTATTATTTAGATCCAAGAAAAGACATATGACAATGTTGTTTCCAATTCAAAAGATAAAAATCAATATGTTTTCATTAGAATTAACTAAAATGTTCCCGATTTTCTGTTTATATTACCTATGGAAAATGTACACGTAAAACCGCTCTAATCCTGCTGAAACGTCGATATATGCAATAAAAACTCCCTTTTTCACAACCCGTTCTCGCAAATTCGTAAAGTCAATATTGACTTATTAACTACGTGCATAGGTGATATACTAAACATAATAGATACCCTTAAAAAGATTCATAGAAAACACCGACCTTACCTAACCTTGTTAGTATCTTAAGATAAGCATCTTATTGCTTCGAAATTACAATTATTACTTAACCTATACCAATTATAGGTTAGGTAATAATTGTAATTACGAAGCTATAAGATGCTTATCTTAAGATACTAACAAGGTTAGGTAAGGTCGGTGTTTTCTATGAATCTTTTTAAGGGTATCTATTATGTTAAGTATGTCACCTATGCACATATTTAATAAGTCAATATTGACTTATTAAATTTGCGAGAACGGGTTGCTTTTTCAATATCTTACTCAGTATTATAACGAGAAACAAATAGTTGATTGAAAATGAAGTATTTAAGGTTATTATCTAATCAATTATGTGTTTGCATCATTTTTATCGTATATATAATGAATTAAACCCATAAACTGAAAATTCACAGAAACGTGGAAAAACGGCAAAATATTGCCTAATTCGATGATATTTTGTTTAAATCACATAGAGGAAAAGTGAATGATAAACGTCAAAATATTGATAAATTCGATGATTTTTCGTACGAAACAAAAGGCAAGAAAACTTGCTTAAAATGCAATATTATGCGACATTCTGAGATTTGAAGGCCAAATCACATATCGTGATACTATATGAAATAGTATCGAAATATTGGTAAAAATGAATATATTTACGTAATATCAAACTACATGATTAACGTGAAAAAGTCACTATTATACAATATTTGAGGGTTTTAACTTCAAATCATAGAGCGAGGTTTCGTATTATTTAGATCCAAGAAAAGATATATGACAATGTTGTTTTCAATACAAATGATAAAAAAACAATGTGTTTTCATCAGCATTAATTAAAATGTTCTTGATTTTCAGTTTATATTTACCGATGGAAGATGTACACGTAACACCGCTCTAATCCGGCTGAAACGTCGATATATGCAATAAAAACTGAACTTCTCCAATTTTCAATATCTTACGCAGTATTTTAACGGGAAACAAACAGATGATTGAAAATAAAGTATTTAAGGTTATTATCTAACCAATTATTTGTTTGCATCATTTTTATCGTATATATAATGAATTAATACCCATAAACTGAAAATTCACAAAAACGTGGAAAAACGGCAAAATATTGCCTAATTCGATGATATTTTGTTTAAATCACAGGGAGGAAAAGTGGATGATAAACGTCAAAATATTGCTAAATTCAATGATTTTTCGTACGATACAAAATGCAAGAAAACTTGCTTAAAATGCAATATTATGCGACATTCTGAGATTTGAAAGCCAAATCACATATTGTGATACTACATGAAATAGTATCGAAATATTGGTACAAACGTATATATTTACGTAAAATCCCACTACATGAAAAACGTGAAAAAAGTCACTATATTACCATATATGAGGATTTTAATTGTAAATCATAGAGCGAGGTTTCGTATTATTTAGATCCAAGAAAAGACATATGACAATGTTGTTTCCAATTCAAAAGATAAAAATCAATGTGTTTTCATTAGAATTAACTAAAATGTTCCCGATTTTCTGTTTATATTACCTATGGAAAATGTACACGTAAAACCGCTCTAATCCTGCTGAAACGTCGATATATGCAATAAAAACAGAACTTCTCCCTTTTTCAATATCTTACTCAGTATTATAACGAGAAACAAATAGTTGATTGAAAATGAAGTATTTAAGGTTATTATCTAATCAATTATGTGTTTGCATCATTTTTATCGTATATATAATGAATTAAACCCATAAACTGAAAATTCACAAAAACGTGGAAAAACGGCAAAATATTGCCTAATTCGATGATATTTTGTTTAAATCACATAGAGGAAAAGCGGATGATAAACGTCAAAATATTGATAAATTCGATGATTTTTCGTACGAAACAAAATGCAAGAAAACTTGCTTAAAATGCAATATTATGCGAAATTCTGAGATTTGAAGGCCAAATCACATATCGTGATACTACATGAAATAGTATCGAAATATTGGTAAAAATGAATATATTTACGTAATATCAAAGTACATGATTAACGTGAAAAAGTCACTATAATACAATATTTAAAGATTTTAACTTCAAATCATAGAGCGAGGTTTCGTATTATTTGGATCCAAGAAAAGATATATGACAATGTTGTTTTCAATACAAATGATAAAAAACAATGTGTTTTCATTAGCATTAACTAAAATGTTCTTGATTTTCCGTTTATATTACCGATGGAAGATGTACACGTAAAACCGCTCTAATCCGGCTGAAACGTCGATATATGCATTAAAAACCGAACTTATCCCCTTTTCAATATCTTACACAGTATTTTAACGAGAAACAAATAGATGATTGAAAATGAAGTATTTAAGGTTATTATCTAATCAATTATGTGTTTGCATCATTTTTATCGTATATATAATGAATTAATATCCATAGACTGAAAATTCACATAAGCGTGGAAAAACGGCAAAATATTGCCTAATTCGATGATATTTTGTTTAAATGACATAAAGGAAAAGGAGATGATAAACGTCAAAATATTACTAAATTCGATGACATTTCGTACGAAACAAAATGCAAGAAAATTTGTTTAAAATGCAATATTATGCGACATTCTGAGATTTGAAGGCCAAATCACATATCGTGATACTACATAAAATAGTATCGAAATATTGGTAAAAATGAATATATTTACGTAATATCAAACTACATGATTAACGTGAAAAAGTGTTATACAATATTTGAGGATTTTAACTTCAAATCACAGAGCGAGGTTTCGTATTATTTGGATCCAAGAAAAGATATATGACAATGTTGTTTTCAATACAAATGATAAAAAACAATGTGTTTTCATTAGCATTAACTAAAATGTTCTTGATTTTCCGTTTATATTACCGATGGAAGATGTACACGTAAAACGCTGTAATCCGGCTGAAACGTCGATATATGCAATAAAAACAGAACTTCTCCCCTTTTTAATATCTTACTCAGTATTTTAACGAGAAACAAATAGTTGATTGAAAATGAAGTATTTAAGGTTATTATCTAATCAATTATGTGTTTGCATCATTTTTATCGTATATATAATAAATTAAACCCATAAACTGAAAATTCACAAAAACGTGGAAAAACGGCAAAATATTGCCTAATTCGATTATATTTTGTTTAAATCACATAGAGGAAAAGTGGATGATAAACGTCAAAATATTGCTAAATTCGATGATTTTTCGTACGAAACAAAATGCAAGAAAACTTGCTTAAAATGCAATATTATGAGACATTCTGAGATTTGAAGACCAAATCACATATCGTGATACTACATGAAATAGTATCGAAATATTGGTAAAAATGAATATATTTACGTAATATCAAACTACATGATTAACGTGAAAAAGTTACTATTATACAATATTTGAGGATTTTAACTTCAAATCATAGAGCGAGGTTTCGTATTATTTAGATCCAAGAAAAGACATGACAATGTTGTTTCCAATTCAAAAGATAAAAATCAATGTGTTTTCAATAGCATTAACTAAAATGTTCCTGATTTTCTGTTTATATTACCTATGGAAAATGTACACGTAAAACCGCTCTAATCCTGCTGAAACGTCGATATATGCAATAAAAACAGAACTTCTCCCCTTTTCAATATTTTACTCAGTATTATAACGAGAAACAAATAGTTGATTGAAAATGAAGTATTTACGGTTATTATCTAATCAATTATGTGTTTGCATCATTTTTATCGTATGTATAATGAATTAATACATATTAATTGAAAATTCACAAAAACGTGGAAAACGGCAAAATATTGCTTAATTTGATGATATTTTGTTTAAATCACATAAAGGAAAAGGGGATGATAAATGTCAAAATATTGCTAAATTCAATGATTTTTCGTAAATAACAAAATGCAAGAAAACTTGCTTAAAATGCAATATTATGCGACATTCTGAGATTTGAAGGCCAAATCACATATCGTGATACTACATAAAATAGTATCGAAATATTGGTAAAAGTGAATATATTTACGTAATATCAAACTACATGATTAACGTGAAAAAGTCACTATTATATTATTTAAGGATTTTAACTTCAAATCATAGAGCGAGGTTTCGTATTATTTAGATCCAAGAAAAGACATATGACAATGTTGTTTCCAATACAAATGATAAAAATCAACGTGTTTTCATTAGAATTAACTAAAATGTTCCTGATTTTACGTTTATAATACCGATGGAAGATGTACACGTAAAACGCTCTATTCCGGCTGAAACGTCGATATATGCAATAAAAACAGAACTTCTCCCCTTTTTAATATCTTACTCAGTATTTTAACGAGAAACAAATAGTTGATTGAAAATGAAGTATTTAAGGTTATTATCTAATCAATTGTGTGTTTGCATCATTTTTATCGTATATATAATGAATTAAACCCATAAACTGAAAATTCACAAAAACGTGGAAAAACGGCAAAATATTGCCTAATTCGATGATATTTTGTTTAAATCATATAGCGGAAAAGTGGATGATAAACGTCAAAATATTGCTAAATTCAATGATTTTTCGTACGAAACAAAATGCAAGAAAACTTGCTTAAAATGCAATATTATGCGACATTCTGAGATTTGAAAGCCAAATCACATATTGTGATACTACATGAAATAGTATCGAAATATTGGTATAAACGTATATATTTACGTAAAATCCCACTACATGAAAAACGTGAAAAAAGTCACTATATTACCATATATGAGGATTTTAATTGTAAATCATAGAGCGAGGTTTCGTATTATTTAGATCCAAGAAAAGACATATGACAATGTTGTTTCCAATTCAAAAGATAAAAATCAATGTGTTTTCATTAGAATTAACTAAAATGTTCCCGATTTTCTGTTTATATTACCTATGGAAAATGTACACGTAAAACCGCTCTAATCCTGCTGAAACGTCGATATATGCAATAAAAACAGAACTTCTCCCTTTTTCAATATCTTACTCAGTATTATAACGAGAAACAAATAGTTGATTGAAAATGAAGTATTTAAGGTTATTATCTAATCAATTATGTGTTTGCATCATTTTTATCGTATATATAATGAATTAAACCCATAAACTGAAAATTCACAAAAACATGGAAAAACGGCAAAATATTGCCTAATTCGATGATATTTTGTTTAAATCACATAGAGGAAAAGCGGATGATAAACGTCCAAATATTGATAAATTCGATGATTTTTCGTACGAAACAAAATGCAAGAAAACTTGCTTAAAATGCAATATTATGCGAAATTCTGAGATTTGAAGGCCAAATCACATATCGTGATACTACATGAAATAGTATCGAAATATTGGGAAAAATGAATATATTTACGTAATATCAAAGTACATTATTAACGTGAAAAAGTCACTATTATACAATATTTAAAGATTTTAACTTCAAATCATAGAGCGAGGTTTCGTATTATTTAGATCCAAGAAAAGATATATGACAATGTTGTTTTCAATACAAATGATAAAAAACAATGTGTTTTCATTAGCATTAACTAAAATGTTCTTGATTTTCTGTTTATATTACCGATGGAAGATGTACACGTAAAACCGCTCTAATCCGGCTGAAACGTCGATATATGCATTAAAAACCGAACTTATCCCCTTTTCAATATCTTACACAGTATTTTAACGAGAAACAAATAGATGATTGAAAATGAAGTATTTAAGGTTATTATCTAATCAATTATGTGTTTGCATCATTTTTATCGTATATATAATAAATTAAACCCATAAACTGAAAATTCACATAAGCGTGGAAAAACGGCAAAATATTGCCTAATTCGATGATATTTTGTTTAAATCACATAGAGGAAAAGTGGATGATAAACGTCAAAATATTGCTAAATTCGATGATTTTTCGTACGAAACAAAATGCAAGAAAACTTGCTTAAAATGCAATATTATGCGACATTCCGCGATTTGAAGGCCAAATCACATATCGTGATACTATATGAAATAGTATCGAAATATTGGTAAAAATGAATATATTTACGTAATATCAAACTACATGATTAACGTGAAAAAGTCACTATTATACAATATTTGAGGGTTTTAACTTCAAATCATAGAGCGAGGTTTCGTATTATTTAGATCCAAGAAAAGATATATGACAATGTTGTTTTCAATACAAATGATAAAAAACAATGTGTTTTCATCAGCATTAATTAAAATGTTCTTGATTTTCAGTTTATATTACCGATGGAAGATGTACACGTAAAACCGCTCTAATCCGGCTGAAACGTCGATATATGCAATAAAAACTGAACTTCTCCAATTTTCAATATCTTACTCAGTATTTTAACGAGAAACAAACAGATGATTGAAAATAAAGTATTTAAGGTTATTATCTAACCAATTATTTGTTTGCATCATTTTTATCGTATATATAATGAATTAATACCCATAAACTGAGAATTCACAAAAACGTGGAAAAACGGCAAAATATTGCCTAATTCGATGATATTTTGTTTAAATCACAGGGAGGAAAAGTGGATGATAAACGTCAAAATATTGCTAAATTCAATGATTTTTCGTACGAAACAAAATGCAAGAAAACTTGCTTAAAATGCAATATTATGCGACATTCTGAGATTTGAAAGCCAAATCACATATTGTGATACTACATGAAATAGTATCGAAATATTGGTATAAACGTATATATTTACGTAAAATCCCACTACATGAAAAACGTGAAAAAAGTCACTATATTACCATATATGAGGATTTTAATTGTAAATCATAGAGCGAGGTTTCGTATTATTTAGATCCAAGAAAAGACATATGACAATGTTGTTTCCAATTCAAAAGATAAAAATCAATGTGTTTTCATTAGAATTAACTAAAATGTTCCCGATTTTCTGTTTATATTACCTATGGAAAATGTACACGTAAAACCGCTCTAATCCTGCTGAAACGTCGATATATGCAATAAAAACAGAACTTCTCCCTTTTTCAATATCTTACTCAGTATTATAACGAGAAACAAATAGTTGATTGAAAATGAAGTATTTAAGGTTATTATCTAATCAATTATGTGTTTGCATCATTTTTATCGTATATATAATGAATTAAACCCATAAACTGAAAATTCACAAAAACGTGAAAAAACGGCAAAATATTGCCTAATTCGATGATATTTTGTTTAAATCACATAGAGGAAAAGCGGATGATAAACGTCAAAATATTGATAAATTCGATGATTTTTCGTACGAAACAAAATGCAAGAAAACTTGCTTAAAATGCAATATTATGAGACATTCTGAGATTTGAAGACCAAATCACATATCGTGATACTACATGAAATAGTATCGAAATATTGGTAAAAATGAATATATTTACGTAATATCAAACTACATGATTAACGTGAAAAAGTTACTATTATACAATATTTGAGGATTTTAACTTCAAATCATAGAGCGAGGTTTCGTATTATTTAGATCCAAGAGAAGATATATGACAATGTTGTTTTCAATACAAATGATAAAAAACAATGTGTTTTCATCAGCATTAATTAAAATGTTCTTGATTTTCCGTTTATATTACCGATGGAAGATGTACACGTAAAACCGCTCTAATCAGGCTGAAACGTCGATATATGCAATAAAAACTGAACTTCTCCCCTTTTCAATATCTTACACAGTATTTTAACGAGAAACAAACAGATGATTGAAAATGAAGTATTTAAGGTATTATCTAACCAATTATTTGTTTGCATCATTTTTATCGTATATATAATGAATTAATACCCATAAACTGAAAATTCACAAAAACGTGGAAAAACGGCAAAATATTGCCTAATTCGATGATATTTTGTTTAAATCACAGGGAGGAAAAGTGGATGATAAACGTCAAAATATTGCTAAATTCGATGATTTTTCGTACGAAACAAAATGCAAGAAAACTTGCTTAAAATGCAATATTATGCGAAATTCTGAGATATGAAGCCCAAATCACATATCGTGATACTACATGAAATAGTATCGAAATATTGGTAAAAACGAATATATTTACGTAAAATCACACTACATGAAAAAAGTCATTATTTTATCATATATGAGGATTTTAACTTCAAATCATAGAGCGAGGTTTCGTATTATTTAGATCCAAGAAAAGACATGACAATGTTGTTTCCAATTCAAAAGATAAAAATCAATGTGTTTTCAATAGCATTAACTAAAATGTTCCTGATTTTCTGTTTATATTACCTATGGAAAATGTACACGTAAAACCGCTCTAATCCTGCTGAAACGTCGATATATGCAATAAAAACAGAACTTCTCCCCTTTTCAATATTTTACTCAGTATTATAACGAGAAACAAATAGTTGATTGAAAATGAAGTATTTACGGTTATTATCTAATCAATTATGTGTTTGCATCATTTTTATCGTATGTATAATGAATTAATACATATTAATTGAAAATTCACAAAAACGTGGAAAACGGCAAAATATTGCTTAATTTGATGATATTTTGTTTAAATCACATAAAGGAAAAGGGGATGATAAATGTCAAAATATTGCTAAATTCAATGATTTTTCGTAAACAACAAAATGCAAGAAAACTTGCTTAAAATGCAATATTATGCGAAATTCTGAGATTTGAAGGCCAAATCACATATCGTGATACTACATGAAATAGTATCGAAATATTGGTAAAAATGAATATATTTACGTAATATCAAAGTACATGATTAACGTGAAAAAGTCACTATTATACAATATTTAAAGATTTTAACTTCAAATCATAGAGCGAGGTTTCGTATTATTTAGATCCAAGAAAAGATATATGACAATGTTGTTTTCTATACAAATGATAAAAAACAATGTGTTTTCATTAGCATTAACTAAAATGTTCTTGATTTTCCGTTTATATTACCGATGGAAGATGTACACGTAAAACCGCTCTAATCCGGCTGAAACGTCGATATATGCATTAAAAACCGAACTTATCCCCTTTTCAATATCTTACACAGTATTTTAACGAGAAACAAATAGATGATTGAAAATGAAGTATTTAAGGTTATTATCTAATCAATTATGTGTTTGCATCATTTTTATCGTATATATAATGAATTAATATCCATAGACTGAAAATTCACATAAGCGTGGAAAAACGGCAAAATATTGCCTAATTCGATGATATTTTGTTTAAATGACATAAAGGAAAAGGAGATGATAAACGTCAAAATATTACTAAATTCGATGACATTTCGTACGAAACAAAATGCAAGAAAATTTGTTTAAAATGCAATATTATGCGACATTCTGAGATTTGAAGGCCAAATCACATATCGTGATACTACATAAAATAGTATCGAAATATTGGTAAAAATGAATATATTTACGTAATATCAAACTACATGATTAACGTGAAAAAGTGTTATACAATATTTGAGGATTTTAACTTCAAATCACAGAGCGAGGTTTCGTATTATTTGGATCCAAGAAAAGATATATGACAATGTTGTTTTCAATACAAATGATAAAAAACAATGTGTTTTCATTAGCATTAACTAAAATGTTCTTGATTTTCCGTTTATATTACCGATGGAAGATGTACACGTAAAACGCTGTAATCCGGCTGAAACGTCGATATATGCAATAAAAACAGAACTTCTCCCCTTTTTAATATCTTACTCAGTATTTTAACGAGAAACAAATAGTTGATTGAAAATGAAGTATTTAAGGTTATTATCTAATCAATTATGTGTTTGCATCATTTTTATCGTATATATAATAAATTAAACCCATAAACTGAAAATTCACAAAAACGTGGAAAAACGGCAAAATATTGCCTAATTCGATGATATTTTGTTTAAATCATATAGCGGAAAACTGGATGATAAACGTCAAAATATTGCTAAATTCAATGATTTTTCGTACGAAACAAAATGCAAGAAAACTTGCTTAAAATGCAATATTATGCGACATTCTGAGATTTGAAAGCCAAATCACATATTGTGATACTACATGAAATAGTATCGAAATATTGGTATAAACGTATATATTTACGTAAAATCCCACTACATGAAAAACGTGAAAAAAGTCACTATATTACCATATATGAGGATTTTAATTGTAAATCATAGAGCGAGGTTTCGTATTATTTAGATCCAAGAAAAGACATATGACAATGTTGTTTCCAATTCAAAAGATAAAAATCAATGTGTTTTCATTAGAATTAACTAAAATGTTCCCGATTTTCTGTTTATATTACCTATGGAAAATGTACACGTAAAACCGCTCTAATCCTGCTGAAACGTCGATATATGCAATAAAAACAGAACTTCTCCCTTTTTCAATATCTTACTCAGTATTATAACGAGAAACAAATAGTTGATTGAAAATGAAGTATTTAAGGTTATTATCTAATCAATTATGTGTTTGCATCATTTTTATCGTATATATAATGAATTAAACCCATAAACTGAAAATTCACAAAAACATGGAAAAACGGCAAAATATTGCCTAATTCGATGATATTTTGTTTAAATCACATAGAGGAAAAGCGGATGATAAACGTCCAAATATTGATAAATTCGATGATTTTTCGTACGAAACAAAATGCAAGAAAACTTGCTTAAAATGCAATATTATGCGAAATTCTGAGATTTGAAGGCCAAATCACATATCGTGATACTACATGAAATAGTATCGAAATATTGGGAAAAATGAATATATTTACGAAATATCAGAGTACATGATTAACGTGAAAAAGTCACTATTATACAATATTTAAAGATTTTAACTTCAAATCATAGAGCGAGGTTTCGTATTATTTAGATCCAAGAAAAGATATATGACAATGTTGTTTTCAATACAAATGATAAAAAACAATGTGTTTTCATTAGCATTAACTAAAATGTTCCTGATTTTCTGTTTATATTACCGATGGAAGATGTACACGTAAAACCGCTCTAATCCGGCTGAAACGTCGATATATGCATTAAAAACCGAACTTATCCCCTTTTCAATATCTTACACAGTATTTTAACGAGAAACAAATAGATGATTGAAAATGAAGTATTTAAGGTTATTATCTAATCAATTATGTGTTTGCATCATTTTTATCGTATATATAATGAATTAATATCCATAGACTGAAAATTCACATAAGCGTTGAAAAACGGCAAAATATTGCCTAATTCGATGATATTTTGTTTAAATGACATAAAGGAAAAGGAGATGATAAACGTCAAAATATTACTAAATTCGATGACATTTCGTACGAAACAAAATGCAAGAAAATTTGTTTAAAATGCAATATTATGCGACATTCTGAGATTTGAAGGCCAAATCACATATCGTGATACTACATAAAATAGTATCGAAATATTGGTAAAAATGAATTTATTTACGTAATATCAAACTACATGATTAACGTGAAAAAGTGTTATACAATATTTGAGGATTTTAACTTCAAATCACAGAGCGAGGTTTCGTATTATTTAGATCCAAGAAAAGATATATGACAATGTTGTTTTCAATACAAATGATAAAAAACAATGTGTTTTCATTAGCATTAACTAAAATGTTCTTGATTTTCCGTTTATATTACCGATGGAAGATGTACACGTAAAACGCTGTAATCCGGCTGAAACGTCGATATATGCAATAAAAACAGAACTTCTCCCCTTTTTAATATCTTACTCAGTATTTTAACGAGAAACAAATAGTTGATTGAAAATGAAGTATTTAAGGTTATTATCTAATCAATTATGTGTTTGCATCATTTTTATCGTATATATAATAAATTAAACCCATAAACTGAAAATTCACAAAAACGTGGAAAAACGGCAAAATATTGCCTAATTCGATGATATTTTGTTTAAATCACATAGAGGAAAAGTGGATGATAAACGTCAAAATATTGCTAAATTCGATGATTTTTCGTACGAAACAAAATGCAAGAAAACTTGCTTAAAATGCAATATTATGCGACATTCCGAGATTTGAAGGCCAAATCACATATCGTGATACTATATGAAATAGTATCGAAATATTGGTAAAAATGAATATATTTACGTAATATCAAACTACATGATTAACGTGAAAAAGTCACTATTATACAATATTTGAGGGTTTTAACTTCAAATCATAGAGCGAGGTTTCGTATTATTTAGATCCAAGAAAAGATATATGACAATGTTGTTTTCAATACAAATGATAAAAAACAATGTGTTTTCATCAGCATTAATTAAAATGTTCTTGATTTTCAGTTTATATTACCGATGGAAGATGTACACGTAAAACCGCTCTAATCCGGCTGAAACGTCGATATATGCAATAAAAACTGAACTTCTCCAATTTTCAATATCTTACTCAGTATTTTAACGAGAAACAAACAGATGATTGAAAATAAAGTATTTAAGGGTATTATCTAACCAATTATTTGTTTGCATCATTTTTATCGTATATATAATGAATTAATACCCATAAACTGAAAATTCACAAAAACGTGGAAAAACGGCAAAATATTGCCTAATTCGATGATATTTTGTTTAAATCACAGGGAGGAAAAGTGGATGATAAACGTCAAAATATTGCTAAATTCAATGATTTTTCGTACGAAACAAAATGCAAGAAAACTTGCTTAAAATGCAATATTATGCGACATTCTGAGATTTGAAAGCCAAATCACATATTGTGATACTACATGAAATAGTATCGAAATATTGGTATAAACGTATATATTTACGTAAAATCCCACTACATGAAAAACGTGAAAAAAGTCACTATATTACCATATATGAGGATTTTAATTGTAAATCATAGAGCGAGGTTTCGTATTATTTAGATCCAAGAAAAGACATATGACAATGTTGTTTCCAATTCAAAAGATAAAAATCAATGTGTTTTCATTAGAATTAACTAAAATGTTCCCGATTTTCTGTTTATATTACCTATGGAAAATGTACACGTAAAACCGCTCTAATCCTGCTGAAACGTCGATATATGCAATAAAAACAGAACTTCTCCCTTTTTCAATATCTTACTCAGTATTATAACGAGAAACAAATAGTTGATTGAAAATGAAGTATTTAAGGTTATTATCTAATCAATTATGTGTTTGCATCATTTTTATCGTATATATAATGAATTAAACCCATAAACTGAAAATTCACAAAAACATGGAAAAACGGCAAAATATTGCCTAATTCGATGATATTTTGTTTAAATCACATAGAGGAAAAGCGGATGATAAACGTCCAAATATTGATAAATTCGATGATTTTTCGTACGAAACAAAATGCAAGAAAACTTGCTTAAAATGCAATATTATGCGAAATTCTGAGATTTGAAGGCCAAATCACATATCGTGATACTACATGAAATAGTATCGAAATATTGGGAAAAATGAATATATTTACGAAATATCAGAGTACATGATTAACGTGAAAAAGTCACTATTATACAATATTTAAAGATTTTAACTTCAAATCATAGAGCGAGGTTTCGTATTATTTAGATCCAAGAAAAGATATATGACAATGTTGTTTTCAATACAAATGATAAAAAACAATGTGTTTTCATTAGCATTAACTAAAATGTTCCTGATTTTCTGTTTATATTACCGATGGAAGATGTACACGTAAAACCGCTCTAATCCGGCTGAAACGTCGATATATGCATTAAAAACCGAACTTATCCCCTTTTCAATATCTTACACAGTATTTTAACGAGAAACAAATAGATGATTGAAAATGAAGTATTTAAGGTTATTATCTAATCAATTATGTGTTTGCATCATTTTTATCGTATATATAATGAATTAATATCCATAGACTGAAAATTCACATAAGCGTGGAAAAACGGCAAAATATTGCCTAATTCGATGATATTTTGTTTAAATGACATAAAGGAAAAGGAGATGATAAACGTCAAAATATTACTAAATTCGATGACATTTCGTACGAAACAAAATGCAAGAAAATTTGTTTAAAATGCAATATTATGCGACATTCTGAGATTTGAAGGCCAAATCACATATCGTGATACTACATAAAATAGTATCGAAATATTGGTAAAAATGAATTTATTTACGTAATATCAAACTACATGATTAACGTGAAAAAGTGTTATACAATATTTGAGGATTTTAACTTCAAATCACAGAGCGAGGTTTCGTATTATTTAGATCCAAGAAAAGATATATGACAATGTTGTTTTCAATACAAATGATAAAAAACAATGTGTTTTCATTAGCATTAACTAAAATGTTCTTGATTTTCCGTTTATATTACCGATGGAAGATGTACACGTAAAACGCTGTAATCCGGCTGAAACGTCGATATATGCAATAAAAACAGAACTTCTCCCCTTTTTAATATCTTACTCAGTATTTTAACGAGAAACAAATAGTTGATTGAAAATGAAGTATTTAAGGTTATTATCTAATCAATTATGTGTTTGCATCATTTTTATCGTATATATAATAAATTAAACCCATAAACTGAAAATTCACAAAAACGTGGAAAAACGGCAAAATATTGCCTAATTCGATGATATTTTGTTTAAATCACATAGAGGAAAAGTGGATGATAAACGTCAAAATATTGCTAAATTCGATGATTTTTCGTACGAAACAAAATGCAAGAAAACTTGCTTAAAATGCAATATTATGCGACATTCCGAGATTTGAAGGCCAAATCACATATCGTGATACTATATGAAATAGTATCGAAATATTGGTAAAAATGAATATATTTACGTAATATCAAACTACATGATTAACGTGAAAAAGTCACTATTATACAATATTTGAGGGTTTTAACTTCAAATCATAGAGCGAGGTTTCGTATTATTTAGATCCAAGAAAAGATATATGACAATGTTGTTTTCAATACAAATGATAAAAAACAATGTGTTTTCATCAGCATTAATTAAAATGTTCTTGATTTTCAGTTTATATTACCGATGGAAGATGTACACGTAAAACCGCTCTAATCCGGCTGAAACGTCGATATATGCAATAAAAACTGAACTTCTCCAATTTTCAATATCTTACTCAGTATTTTAACGAGAAACAAACAGATGATTGAAAATAAAGTATTTAAGGGTATTATCTAACCAATTATTTGTTTGCATCATTTTTATCGTATATATAATGAATTAATACCCATAAACTGAAAATTCACAAAAACGTGGAAAAACGGCAAAATATTGCCTAATTCGATGATATTTTGTTTAAATCACAGGGAGGAAAAGTGGATGATAAACGTCAAAATATTGCTAAATTCAATGATTTTTCGTACGAAACAAAATGCAAGAAAACTTGCTTAAAATGCAATATTATGCGACATTCTGAGATTTGAAAGCCAAATCACATATTGTGATACTACATGAAATAGTATCGAAATATTGGTATAAACGTATATATTTACGTAAAATCCCACTACATGAAAAACGTGAAAAAAGTCACTATATTACCATATATGAGGATTTTAATTGTAAATCATAGAGCGAGGTTTCGTATTATTTAGATCCAAGAAAAGACATATGACAATGTTGTTTCCAATTCAAAAGATAAAAATCAATGTGTTTTCATTAGAATTAACTAAAATGTTCCCGATTTTCTGTTTATATTACCTATTTAAAATGTACACGTAAAACCGCTCTAATCCTGCTGAAACGTCGATATATGCAATAAAAACAGAACTTCTCCCTTTTTCAATATCTTACTCAGTATTATAACGAGAAACAAATAGTTGATTGAAAATGAAGTATTTAAGGTTATTATCTAATCAATTATGTGTTTGCATCATTTTTATCGTATATATAATGAATTAAACCCATAAACTGAAAATTCACAAAAACGTGAAAAAACGGCAAAATATTGCCTAATTCGATGATATTTTGTTTAAATCACATAGAGGAAAAGCGGATGATAAACGTCAAAATATTGATAAATTCGATGATTTTTCGTACGAAACAAAATGCAAGAAAACTTGCTTAAAATGCAATATTATGAGACATTCTGAGATTTGAAGACCAAATCACATATCGTGATACTACATGAAATAGTATCGAAATATTGGTAAAAATGAATATATTTACGTAATATCAAAGTACATGATTAACGTGAAAAAGTCACTATTATACAATATTTAAAGATTTTAACTTCAAATCATAGAGCGAGGTTTCGTATTATTTAGATCCAAGAAAAGATATATGACAATGTTGTTTTCTATACAAATGATAAAAAACAATGTGTTTTCATTAGCATTAACTAAAATGTTCTTGATTTTCCGTTTATATTACCGATGGAAGATGTACACGTAAAACCGCTCTAATCCGGCTGAAACGTCGATATATGCATTAAAAACCGAACTTATCCCCTTTTCAATATCTTACACAGTATTTTAACGAGAAACAAATAGATGATTGAAAATGAAGTATTTAAGGTTATTATCTAATCAATTATGTGTTTGCATCATTTTTATCGTATATATAATGAATTAATATCCATAGACTGAAAATTCACATAAGCGTGGAAAAACGGCAAAATATTGCCTAATTCGATGATATTTTGTTTAAATGACATAAAGGAAAAGGAGATGATAAACGTCAAAATATTACTAAATTCGATGACATTTCGTACGAAACAAAATGCAAGAAAATTTGTTTAAAATGCAATATTATGCGACATTCTGAGATTTGAAGGCCAAATCACATATCGTGATACTACATAAAATAGTATCGAAATATTGGTAAAAATGAATATATTTACGTAATATCAAACTACATGATTAACGTGAAAAAGTGTTATACAATATTTGAAGATTTTAACTTCAAATCACAGAGCGAGGTTTCGTATTATTTAGATCCAAGAAAAGATATATGACAATGTTGTTTTCAATACAAATGATAAAAAACAATGTGTTTTCATTAGCATTAACTAAAATGTTCTTGATTTTCCGTTTATATTACCGATGGAAGATGTACACGTAAAACGCTGTAATCCGGCTGAAACGTCGATATATGCAATAAAAACAGAACTTCTCCCCTTTTTAATATCTTACTCAGTATTTTAACGAGAAACAAATAGTTGATTGAAAATGAAGTATTTAAGGTTATTATCTAATCAATTATGTGTTTGCATCATTTTTATCGTATATATAATAAATTAAACCCATAAACTGAAAATTCACAAAAACGTGGAAAAACGGAAAAATATTGCCTAATTCGATGATATTTTGTTTAAATCACATAGAGGAAAAGTGGATGATAAACGTCAAAATATTGCTAAATTCGATGATTTTTCGTACGAAACAAAATGCAAGAAAACTTGCTTAAAATGCAATATTATGAGACATTCTGAGATTTGAAGACCAAATCACATATCGTGATACTACATGAAATAGTATCGAAATATTGGTAAAAATGAATATATTTACGTAATATCAAACTACATGATTAACGTGAAAAAGTTACTATTATACAATATTTGAGGATTTTAACTTCAAATCATAGAGCGAGGTTTCGTATTATTTAGATCCAAGAGAAGATATATGACAATGTTGTTTTCAATACAAATGATAAAAAACAATGTGTTTTCATCAGCATTAATTAAAATGTTCTTGATTTTCCGTTTATATTACCGATGGAAGATGTACACGTAAAACCGCTCTAATCCGGCTGAAACGTCGATATATGCAATAAAAACTGAACTTCTCCCCTTTTCAATATCTTACACAGTATTTTAACGAGAAACAAACAGATGATTGAAAATGAAGTATTTAAGGTATTATCTAACCAATTATTTGTTTGCATCATTTTTATCGTATATATAATGAATTAATACCCATAAACTGAAAATTCACAAAAACGTGGAAAAACGGCAAAATATTGCCTAATTCGATGATATTTTGTTTAAATCACAGGGAGGAAAAGTGGATGATAAACGTCAAAATATTGCTAAATTCGATGATTTTTCGTACGAAACAAAATGCAAGAAAACTTGCTTAAAATGCAATATTATGCGAAATTCTGAGATATGAAGCCCAAATCACATATCGTGATACTACATGAAATAGTATCGAAATATTGGTAAAAACGAATATATTTACGTAAAATCACACTACATGAAAAAAGTCATTATTTTATCATATATGAGGATTTTAACTTCAAATCATAGAGCGAGGTTTCGTATTATTTAGATCCAAGAAAAGACATGACAATGTTGTTTCCAATTCAAAAGATAAAAATCAATGTGTTTTCAATAGCATTAACTAAAATGTTCCTGATTTTCTGTTTATATTACCTTTGGAAAATGTACACGTAAAACCGCTCTAATCCTGCTGAAACGTCGATATATGCAATAAAAACAGAACTTCTCCCCTTTTCAATATTTTACTCAGTATTATAACGAGAAACAAATAGTTGATTGAAAATGAAGTATTTACGGTTATTATCTAATCAATTATGTGTTTGCATCATTTTTATCGTATGTATAATGAATTAATACATATTAATTGAAAATTCACAAAAACGTGGAAAACGGCAAAATATTGCTTAATTTGATGATATTTTGTTTAAATCACATAAAGGAAAAGGGGATGATAAATGTCAAAATATTGCTAAATTCAATGATTTTTCGTAAACAACAAAATGCAAGAAAACTTGCTTAAAATGCAATATTATGCGAAATTCTGAGATTTGAAGGCCAAATCACATATCGTGATACTACATGAAATAGTATCGAAATATTGGTAAAAATGAATATATTTACGTAATATCAAAGTACATGATTAACGTGAAAAAGTCACTATTATACAATATTTAAAGATTTTAACTTCAAATCATAGAGCGAGGTTTCGTATTATTTAGATCCAAGAAAAGATATATGACAATGTTGTTTTCTATACAAATGATAAAAAACAATGTGTTTTCATTAGCATTAACTAAAATGTTCTTGATTTTCCGTTTATATTACCGATGGAAGATGTACACGTAAAACCGCTCTAATCCGGCTGAAACGTCGATATATGCATTAAAAACCGAACTTATCCCCTTTTCAATATCTTACACAGTATTTTAACGAGAAACAAATAGATGATTGAAAATGAAGTATTTAAGGTTATTATCTAATCAATTATGTGTTTGCATCATTTTTATCGTATATATAATGAATTAATATCCATAGACTGAAAATTCACATAAGCGTGGAAAAACGGCAAAATATTGCCTAATTCGATGATATTTTGTTTAAATGACATAAAGGAAAAGGAGATGATAAACGTCAAAATATTACTAAATTCGATGACATTTCGTACGAAACAAAATGCAAGAAAATTTGTTTAAAATGCAATATTATGCGACATTCTGAGATTTGAAGGCCAAATCACATATCGTGATACTACATAAAATAGTATCGAAATATTGGTAAAAATGAATATATTTACGTAATATCAAACTACATGATTAACGTGAAAAAGTGTTATACAATATTTGAAGATTTTAACTTCAAATCACAGAGCGAGGTTTCGTATTATTTAGATCCAAGAAAAGATATATGACAATGTTGTTTTCAATACAAATGATAAAAAACAATGTGTTTTCATTAGCATTAACTAAAATGTTCTTGATTTTCCGTTTATATTACCGATGGAAGATGTACACGTAAAACGCTGTAATCCGGCTGAAACGTCGATATATGCAATAAAAACAGAACTTCTCCCCTTTTTAATATCTTACTCAGTATTTTAACGAGAAACAAATAGTTGATTGAAAATGAAGTATTTAAGGTTATTATCTAATCAATTATGTGTTTGCATCATTTTTATCGTATATATAATAAATTAAACCCATAAACTGAAAATTCACAAAAACGTGGAAAAACGGAAAAATATTGCCTAATTCGATGATATTTTGTTTAAATCACATAGAGGAAAAGTGGATGATAAACGTCAAAATATTGCTAAATTCGATGATTTTTCGTACGAAACAAAATGCAAGAAAACTTGCTTAAAATGCAATATTATGAGACATTCTGAGATTTGAAGACCAAATCACATATCGTGATACTACATGAAATAGTATCGAAATATTGGTAAAAATGAATATATTTACGTAATATCAAACTACATGATTAACGTGAAAAAGTTACTATTATACAATATTTGAGGATTTTAACTTCAAATCATAGAGCGAGGTTTCGTATTATTTAGATCCAAGAGAAGATATATGACAATGTTGTTTTCAATACAAATGATAAAAAACAATGTGTTTTCATCAGCATTAATTAAAATGTTCTTGATTTTCCGTTTATATTACCGATGGAAGATGTACACGTAAAACCGCTCTAATCCGGCTGAAACGTCGATATATGCAATAAAAACTGAACTTCTCCCCTTTTCAATATCTTACACAGTATTTTAACGAGAAACAAACAGATGATTGAAAATGAAGTATTTAAGGTATTATCTAACCAATTATTTGTTTGCATCATTTTTATCGTATATATAATGAATTAATACCCATAAACTGAAAATTCACAAAAACGTGGAAAAACGGCAAAATATTGCCTAATTCGATGATATTTTGTTTAAATCACAGGGAGGAAAAGTGGATGATAAACGTCAAAATATTGCTAAATTCGATGATTTTTCGTACGAAACAAAATGCAAGAAAACTTGCTTAAAATGCAATATTATGCGAAATTCTGAGATATGAAGCCCAAATCACATATCGTGATACTACATGAAATAGTATCGAAATATTGGTAAAAACGAATATATTTACGTAAAATCACACTACATGAAAAAAGTCATTATTTTATCATATATGAGGATTTTAACTTCAAATCATAGAGCGAGGTTTCGTATTATTTAGATCCAAGAAAAGACATGACAATGTTGTTTCCAATTCAAAAGATAAAAATCAATGTGTTTTCAATAGCATTAACTAAAATGTTCCTGATTTTCTGTTTATATTACCTTTGGAAAATGTACACGTAAAACCGCTCTAATCCTGCTGAAACGTCGATATATGCAATAAAAACAGAACTTCTCCCCTTTTCAATATTTTACTCAGTATTATAACGAGAAACAAATAGTTGATTGAAAATGAAGTATTTACGGTTATTATCTAATCAATTATGTGTTTGCATCATTTTTATCGTATGTATAATGAATTAATACATATTAATTGAAAATTCACAAAAACGTGGAAAACGGCAAAATATTGCTTAATTTGATGATATTTTGTTTAAATCACATAAAGGAAAAGGGGATGATAAATGTCAAAATATTGCTAAATTCAATGATTTTTCGTAAACAACAAAATGCAAGAAAACTTGCTTAAAATGCAATATTATGCGAAATTCTGAGATTTGAAGGCCAAATCACATATCGTGATACTACATGAAATAGTATCGAAATATTGGTAAAAATGAATATATTTACGTAATATCAAAGTACATGATTAACGTGAAAAAGTCACTATTATACAATATTTAAAGATTTTAACTTCAAATCATAGAGCGAGGTTTCGTATTATTTAGATCCAAGAAAAGATATATGACAATGTTGTTTTCTATACAAATGATAAAAAACAATGTGTTTTCATTAGCATTAACTAAAATGTTCTTGATTTTCCGTTTATATTACCGATGGAAGATGTACACGTAAAACCGCTCTAATCCGGCTGAAACGTCGATATATGCATTAAAAACCGAACTTATCCCCTTTTCAATATCTTACACAGTATTTTAACGAGAAACAAATAGATGATTGAAAATGAAGTATTTAAGGTTATTATCTAATCAATTATGTGTTTGCATCATTTTTATCGTATATATAATGAATTAATATCCATAGACTGAAAATTCACATAAGCGTGGAAAAACGGCAAAATATTGCCTAATTCGATGATATTTTGTTTAAATGACATAAAGGAAAAGGAGATGATAAACGTCAAAATATTACTAAATTCGATGACATTTCGTACGAAACAAAATGCAAGAAAATTTGTTTAAAATGCAATATTATGCGACATTCTGAGATTTGAAGGCCAAATCACATATCGTGATACTACATAAAATAGTATCGAAATATTGGTAAAAACGAATATATTTACGTAAAATCACACTACATGAAAAAAGTCATTATTTTATCATATATGAGGATTTTAACTTCAAATCATAGAGCGAGGTTTCGTATTATTTAGATCCAAGAAAAGACATGACAATGTTGTTTCCAATTCAAAAGATAAAAATCAATGTGTTTTCAATAGCATTAACTAAAATGTTCCTGATTTTCTGTTTATATTACCTATGGAAAATGTACACGTAAAACCGCTCTAATCCTGCTGAAACGTCGATATATGCAATAAAAACAGAACTTCTCCCCTTTTCAATATTTTACTCAGTATTATAACGAGAAACAAATAGTTGATTGAAAATGAAGTATTTACGGTTATTATCTAATCAATTATGTGTTTGCATCATTTTTATCGTATGTATAATGAATTAATACATATTAATTGAAAATTCACAAAAACGTGGAAAACGGCAAAATATTGCTTAATTTGATGATATTTTGTTTAAATCACATAAAGGAAAAGGGGATGATAAATGTCAAAATATTGCTAAATTCAATGATTTTTCGTAAACAACAAAATGCAAGAAAACTTGCTTAAAATGCAATATTATGCGAAATTCTGAGATTTGAAGGCCAAATCACATATCGTGATGCTACATGAAATAGTATCGAAATATTGGTAAAAATGAATATATTTACGTAATATCAAAGTACATGATTAACGTGAAAAAGTCACTATTATACAATATTTAAAGATTTTAACTTCAAATCATAGAGCGAGGTTTCGTATTATTTAGATCCAAGAAAAGATATATGACAATGTTGTTTTCTATACAAATGATAAAAAACAATGTGTTTTCATTAGCATTAACTAAAATGTTCTTGATTTTCCGTTTATATTACCGATGGAAGATGTACACGTAAAACCGCTCTAATCCGGCTGAAACGTCGATATATGCATTAAAAACCGAACTTATCCCCTTTTCAATATCTTACACAGTATTTTAACGAGAAACAAATAGATGATTGAAAATGAAGTATTTAAGGTTATTATCTAATCAATTATGTGTTTGCATCATTTTTATCGTATATATAATGAATTAATATCCATAGACTGAAAATTCACATAAGCGTGGAAAAACGGCAAAATATTGCCTAATTCGATGATATTTTGTTTAAATGACATAAAGGAAAAGGAGATGATAAACGTCAAAATATTACTAAATTCGATGACATTTCGTACGAAACAAAATGCAAGAAAATTTGTTTAAAATGCAATATTATGCGACATTCTGAGATTTGAAGGCCAAATCACATATCGTGATACTACATAAAATAGTATCGAAATATTGGTAAAAATGAATATATTTACGTAATATCAAACTACATGATTAACGTGAAAAAGTGTTATACAATATTTGAGGATTTTAACTTCAAATCACAGAGCGAGGTTTCGTATTATTTAGATCCAAGAAAAGATATATGACAATGTTGTTTTCAATACAAATGATAAAAAACAATGTGTTTTCATTAGCATTAACTAAAATGTTCTTGATTTTCCGTTTATATTACCGATGGAAGATGTACACGTAAAACGCTGTAATCCGGCTGAAACGTCGATATATGCAATAAAAACAGAACTTCTCCCCTTTTTAATATCTTACTCAGTATTTTAACGAGAAACAAATAGTTGATTGAAAATGAAGTATTTAAGGTTATTATCTAATCAATTATGTGTTTGCATCATTTTTATCGTATATATAATAAATTAAACCCATAAACTGAAAATTCACAAAAACGTGGAAAAACGGAAAAATATTGCCTAATTCGATGATATTTTGTTTAAATCACATAGAGGAAAAGTGGATGATAAACGTCAAAATATTGCTAAATTCGATGATTTTTCGTACGAAACAAAATGCAAGAAAACTTGCTTAAAATGCAATATTATGAGACATTCTGAGATTTGAAGACCAAATCACATATCGTGATACTACATGAAATAGTATCGAAATATTGGTAAAAATGAATATATTTACGTAATATCAAACTACATGATTAACGTGAAAAAGTTACTATTATACAATATTTGAGGATTTTAACTTCAAATCATAGAGCGAGGTTTCGTATTATTTAGATCCAAGAGAAGATATATGACAATGTTGTTTTCAATACAAATGATAAAAAACAATGTGTTTTCATCAGCATTAATTAAAATGTTCTTGATTTTCCGTTTATATTACCGATGGAAGATGTACACGTAAAACCGCTCTAATCCGGCTGAAACGTCGATATATGCAATAAAAACTGAACTTCTCCCCTTTTCAATATCTTACACAGTATTTTAACGAGAAACAAACAGATGATTGAAAATGAAGTATTTAAGGTATTATCTAACCAATTATTTGTTTGCATCATTTTTATCGTATATATAATGAATTAATACCCATAAACTGAAAATTCACAAAAACGTGGAAAAACGGCAAAATATTGCCTAATTCGATGATATTTTGTTTAAATCACAGGGAGGAAAAGTGGATGATAAACGTCAAAATATTGCTAAATTCGATGATTTTTCGTACGAAACAAAATGCAAGAAAACTTGCTTAAAATGCAATATTATGCGAAATTCTGAGATATGAAGCCCAAATCACATATCGTGATACTACATGAAATAGTATCGAAATATTGGTAAAAACGAATATATTTACGTAAAATCACACTACATGAAAAAAGTCATTATTTTATCATATATGAGGATTTTAACTTCAAATCATAGAGCGAGGTTTCGTATTATTTAGATCCAAGAAAAGACATGACAATGTTGTTTCCAATTCAAAAGATAAAAATCAATGTGTTTTCAATAGCATTAACTAAAATGTTCCTGATTTTCTGTTTATATTACCTATGGAAAATGTACACGTAAAACCGCTCTAATCCTGCTGAAACGTCGATATATGCAATAAAAACAGAACTTCTCCCCTTTTCAATATTTTACTCAGTATTATAACGAGAAACAAATAGTTGATTGAAAATGAAGTATTTACGGTTATTATCTAATCAATTATGTGTTTGCATCATTTTTATCGTATGTATAATGAATTAATACATATTAATTGAAAATTCACAAAAACGTGGAAAACGGCAAAATATTGCTTAATTTGATGATATTTTGTTTAAATCACATAAAGGAAAAGGGGATGATAAATGTCAAAATATTGCTAAATTCAATGATTTTTCGTAAACAACAAAATGCAAGAAAACTTGCTTAAAATGCAATATTATGCGAAATTCTGAGATTTGAAGGCCAAATCACATATCGTGATACTACATGAAATAGTATCGAAATATTGGTAAAAATGAATATATTTACGTAATATCAAAGTACATGATTAACGTGAAAAAGTCACTATTATACAATATTTAAAGATTTTAACTTCAAATCATAGAGCGAGGTTTCGTATTATTTAGATCCAAGAAAAGATATATGACAATGTTGTTTTCTATACAAATGATAAAAAACAATGTGTTTTCATTAGCATTAACTAAAATGTTCTTGATTTTCCGTTTATATTACCGATGGAAGATGTACACGTAAAACCGCTCTAATCCGGCTGAAACGTCGATATATGCATTAAAAACCGAACTTATCCCCTTTTCAATATCTTACACAGTATTTTAACGAGAAACAAATAGATGATTGAAAATGAAGTATTTAAGGTTATTATCTAATCAATTATGTGTTTGCATCATTTTTATCGTATATATAATGAATTAATATCCATAGACTGAAAATTCACATAAGCGTGGAAAAACGGCAAAATATTGCCTAATTCGATGATATTTTGTTTAAATGACATAAAGGAAAAGGAGATGATAAACGTCAAAATATTACTAAATTCGATGACATTTCGTACGAAACAAAATGCAAGAAAATTTGTTTAAAATGCAATATTATGCGACATTCTGAGATTTGAAGGCCAAATCACATATCGTGATACTACATGAAATAGTATCGAAATATTGGTAAAAATGAATATATTTACGTAATATCAAACTACATGATTAACGTGAAAAAGTGTTATACAATATTTGAGGATTTTAACTTCAAATCACAGAGCGAGGTTTCGTATTATTTAGATCCAAGAAAAGATATATGACAATGTTGTTTTCAATACAAATGATAAAAAACAATGTGTTTTCATTAGCATTAACTAAAATGTTCTTGATTTTCCGTTTATATTACCGATGGAAGATGTACACGTAAAACGCTGTAATCCGGCTGAAACGTCGATATATGCAATAAAAACATAACTTCTCCCCTTTTTAATATCTTACTCAGTATTTTAACGAGAAACAAATAGTTGATTGAAAATTAAGTATTTAAGGTTATTATCTAATCAATTATGTGTTTGCATCATTTTTATCGTATATATAATAAATTAAACCCATAAACTGAAAATTCACAAAAACGTGGAAAAACGGCAAAATATTGCCTAATTCGATGATATTTTGTTTAAATCACATAGAGGAAAAGTGGATGATAAACGTCAAAATATTGCTAAATTCGATGATTTTTCGTACGAAACAAAATGCAAGAAAACTTGCTTAAAATGCAATATTATGAGACATTCTGAGATTTGAAGACCAAATCACATATCGTGATACTACATGAAATAGTATCGAAATATTGGTAAAAATGAATATATTTACGTAATATCAAACTACATGATTAACGTGAAAAAGTTACTATTATACAATATTTGAGGATTTTAACTTCAAATCATAGAGCGAGGTTTCGTATTATTTAGATCCAAGAGAAGATATATGACAATGTTGTTTTCAATACAAATGATAAAAAACAATGTGTTTTCATCAGCATTAATTAAAATGTTCTTGATTTTCCGTTTATATTACCGATGGAAGATGTACACGTAAAACCGCTCTAATCCGGCTGAAACGTCGATATATGCAATAAAAACTGAACTTCTCCCCTTTTCAATATCTTACACAGTATTTTAACGAGAAACAAACAGATGATTGAAAATGAAGTATTTAAGGTATTATCTAACCAATTATTTGTTTGCATCATTTTTATCGTATATATAATGAATTAATACCCATAAACTGAAAATTCACAAAAACGTGGAAAAACGGCAAAATATTGCCTAATTCGATGATATTTTGTTTAAATCACAGGGAGGAAAAGTGGATGATAAACGTCAAAATATTGCTAAATTCGATGATTTTTCGTACGAAACAAAATGCAAGAAAACTTGCTTAAAATGCAATATTATGCGAAATTCTGAGATATGAAGCCCAAATCACATATCGTGATACTACATGAAATAGTATCGAAATATTGGTAAAAACGTATATATTTACGTAAAATCACACTACATGAAAAAAGTCATTATCTTATCATATATGAGGATTTTAACTTCAAATCATAGAGCGAGGTTTCGTATTATTTAGATCCAAGAAAAGACATGACAATGTTGTTTCCAATTCAAAAGATAAAAATCAATGTGTTTTCAATAGCATTAACTAAAATGTTCCTGATTTTCTGTTTATATTACCTATGGAAAATGTACACGTAAAACCGCTCTAATCCTGCTGAAACGTCGATATATGCAATAAAAACAGAACTTCTCCCCTTTTCAATATTTTACTCAGTATTATAACGAGAAACAAATAGTTGATTGAAAATGAAGTATTTACGGTTATTATCTAATCAATTATGTGTTTGCATCATTTTTATCGTATGTATAATGAATTAATACATATTAATTGAAAATTCACAAAAACGTGGAAAACGGCAAAATATTGCTTAATTTGATGATATTTTGTTTAAATCACATAAAGGAAAAGGGGATGATAAATGTCAAAATATTGCTAAATTCAATGATTTTTCGTAAACAACAAAATGCAAGAAAACTTGCTTAAAATGCAATATTATGCGACATTCTGAGATTTGAAGGCCAAATCACATATCGTGATACTACATAAAATAGTATCGAAATATTGGTAAAAGTGAATATATTTACGTAATATCAAACTACATGATTAACGTGAAAAAGTCACTATTATATTATTTAAGGATTTTAACTTCAAATCATAGAGCGAGGTTTCGTATTATTTAGATCCAAGAAAAGACATATGACAATGTTGTTTCCAATACAAATGATAAAAATCAACGTGTTTTCATTAGAATTAACTAAAATGTTCCTGATTTTACGTTTATAATACCGATAGAAGATGTACACGTAAAACGCTCTATTCCGGCTGAAACGTCGATATATGCAATAAAAACAGAACTTCTCCCCTTTTTAATATCTTACTCAGTATTTTAACGAGAAACAAATAGTTGATTGAAAATGAAGTATTTAAGGTTATTATCTAATCAATTGTGTGTTTGCATCATTTTTATCGTATATATAATGAATTAAACCCATAAACTGAAAATTCACAAAAACGTGGAAAAACGGCAAAATATTGCCTAATTCGATGATATTTTGTTTAAATCATATAGCGGAAAAGTGGATGATAAACGTCAAAATATTGCTAAAATCGATGATTTTTCGTATGAAACAAAATGCAAGAAAACTTGCTTAAAATGCAATATTATGCGACATTCTGAGATTTGAAGGCCAAATCACATATCGTGATACTATATGAAATAGTATCGAAATATTGGTAAAAATGAATATATTTACGTAATATCAAACTACATGATTAACGTGAAAAAGTCACTATTATACAATATTTGAGGATTTTAACTTCAAATCACAGAGCGAGGTTTCGTATTATTTAGATCCAAGAAAAGATATATGACAATGTTGTTTTCAATACAAATGATAAAAAACAATGTGTTTTCATTAGCATTAACTAAAATGTTCTTGATTTTCCGTTTATATTACCGATGGAAGATGTACACGTAAAACGCTGTAATCCGGCTGAAACGTCGATATATGCAATAAAAACAGAACTTCTCCCCTTTTTAATATCTTACTCAGTATTTTAACGAGAAACAAATAGTTGATTGAAAATGAAGTATTTAAGGTTATTATCTAATCAATTATGTGTTTGCATCATTTTTATCGTATATATAATAAATTAAACCCATAAACTGATAATTCACAAAAACGTGGAAAAACCGCAAAATATTGCCTAATTCGATGATATTTTGTTTAAATCACATAGAGGAAAAGTGGATGATAAACGTCAAAATATTGCTAAATTCGATGATTTTTCGTACGAAACAAAATGCAAGAAAACTTGCTTAAAATGCAATATTATGAGACATTCTGAGATTTGAAGACCAAATCACATATCGTGATACTACATGAAATAGTATCGAAATATTGGTAAAAATGAATATATTTACGTAATATCAAACTACATGATTAACGTGAAAAAGTTACTATTATACAATATTTGAGGATTTTAACTTCAAATCATAGAGCGAGGTTTCGTATTATTGAGATCCAAGAGAAGATATATGACAATGTTGTTTTCAATACAAATGATAAAAAACAATGTGTTTTCATCAGCATTAATTAAAATGTTCTTGATTTTCCGTTTATATTACCGATGGAAGATGTACACGTAAAACCGCTCTAATCCGGCTGAAACGTCGATATATGCAATAAAAACTGAACTTCTCCCCTTTTCAATATCTTACACAGTATTTTAACGAGAAACAAACAGATGATTGAAAATGAAGAATTTAAGGTATTATCTAACCAATTATTTGTTTGCATCATTTTTATCGTATATATAATGAATTAATACCCATAAACTGAAAATTCACAAAAACGTGGAAAAACGGCAAAATATTGCCTAATTCGATGATATTTTGTTTAAATCACAGGGAGGAAAAGTGGATGATAAACGTCAAAATATTGCTAAATTCGATGATTTTTCGTACGAAACAAAATGCAAGAAAACTTGCTTAAAATGCAATATTATGCGAAATTCTGAGATATGAAGCCCAAATCACATATCGTGATACTACATGAAATAGTATCGAAATATTGGTAAAAACGTATATATTTACGTAAAATCACACTACATGAAAAAAAGTCATTATTTTATCATATATGAGGATTTTAACTTCAAATCATAGAGCGAGGTTTCGTATTATTTAGATCCAAGAAAAGACATGACAATGTTGTTTCCAATTCAAAAGATAAAAATCAATGTGTTTTCAATAGCATTAACTAAAATGTTCCTGATTTTCTGTTTATATTACCTATGGAAAATGTACACGTAAAACCGCTCTAATCCTGCTGAAACGTCGATATATGCAATAAAAACAGAACTTCTCCCCTTTTCAATATTTTACTCAGTATTATAACGAGAAACAAATAGTTGATTGAAAATGAAGTATTTACGGTTATTATCTAATCAATTATGTGTTTGCATCATTTTTATCGTATGTATAATGAATTAATACATATTAATTGAAAATTCACAAAAACGTGGAAAACGGCAAAATATTGCTTAATTTGATGATATTTTGTTTAAATCACATAAAGGAAAAGGGGATGATAAATGTCAAAATATTGCTAAATTCAATGATTTTTCGTAAACAACAAAATGCAAGAAAACTTGCTTAAAATGCAATATTATGCGACATTCTGAGATTTGAAGGCCAAATCACATATCGTGATACTACATAAAATAGTATCGAAATATTGGTAAAAGTGAATATATTTACGTAATATCAAACTACATGATTAACGTGAAAAAGTCACTATTATATTATTTAAGGATTTTAACTTCAAATCATAGAGCGAGGTTTCGTATTATTTAGATCCAAGAAAAGACATATGACAATGTTGTTTCCAATACAAATGATAAAAATCAACGTGTTTTCATTAGAATTAACTAAAATGTTCCTGATTTTACGTTTATAATACCGATGGAAGATGTACACGTAAAACGCTCTATTCCGGCTGAAACGTCGATATATGCAATAAAAACAGAACTTCTCCCCTTTTTAATATCTTACTCAGTATTTTAACGAGAAACAAATAGTTGATTGAAAATGAAGTATTTAAGGTTATTATCTAATCAATTGTGTGTTTGCATCATTTTTATCGTATATATAATGAATTAAACCCATAAACTGAAAATTCACAAAAACGTGGAAAAACGGCAAAATATTGCCTAATTCGATGATATTTTGTTTAAATCATATAGCGGAAAAGTGGATGATAAACGTCAAAATATTGCTAAAATCGATGATTTTTCGTACGAAACAAAATGCAAGAAAACTTGCTTAAAATGCAATATTATGCGACATTCTGAGATTTGAAGGCCAAATCACATATCGTGATACTATATGAAATAGTATCGAAATATTGGTAAAAATGAATATATTTACGTAATATCAAACTACATGATTAACGTGAAAAAGTCACTATTATACAATATTTGAGGATTTTAACTTCAAATCACAGAGCGAGGTTTCGTATTATTTAGATCCAAGAAAAGATATATGACAATGTTGTTTTCAATACAAATGATAAAAAACAATGTGTTTTCATTAGCATTAACTAAAATGTTCTTGATTTTCCGTTTATATTACCGATGGAAGATGTACACGTAAAACGTGTACATCACCGTGTACCCATAACTCTTTGTTACCTATCGTACGTTACGGCTCGTGACCCTACAGCAGCCAAACTTTAATTACGTCTAGGGATACGAGACAACTGCTGTTCTCAATAGCGAATCACCAGTATAACCCCTTAATAAGTAATGAGCACATAAATAAAATCTTCCTTAGGACTGAAGAATAGAGACAATCTTATATATATATATATATATTAAATAAATCTCAATAGCAAACAGATGATTATATGGTCACAATATTTCACATTAAAAATATCACTGTATCTTCCAGACATTAAATTAAAAATTATTATATGTATGGCTATGACAGAACCAAAAATGTATAACTTAACTCCAACTAGATGTTATCTCCCTGGTTCCAGATCAGCTACTGATGGCAATTTTATAAAAATGTGCAAAGAAAACCTCAGGAACCTCATTGAACTTGGGTAACTCTATATACTTATTCATCCTGATGGGATTATTATCACTATTTATTGAAACATTACTAGTATTTCCATGCCCAGCTGCCATACGCTGTGATTCAAGCCTGACGTTATTGTCAGCCATTTGTTGTTGAATCTCTAATTGCCTAGTTTGTTCCTCGGCTTGTTGCTTCTTTGTGGCTTCTATTTGCAACTGTACCGCAATTTCTAAACGCCTAGTCTCAAGCTCCCTTCGCTGAGCTTCAGGCTCTAATATTTGCTGTTGCTGTTGAGCTTCAATCTCTCTTTGACGAGCTTCAGCCTCTAATATTTTCTGTTCCTTTTGAGCTTCAAGCTTAGCATTGGCTATTTGCGCTTCTAACTCAAGACGCTTTAACGTCATCTGATCACTCGACTCCTCTCTTAACTCCTCTAGAATTTCTTCCTCTAACTCCCCATTCTCAACAAAATGCGTCACAATGACTTTCAATATTTGGGCTTTAACCATTCTATTGGTGGCGGTCAAATCCAACTGATTTGCCATTTGTATTAACTCAGTCTTTTTAAGGTTCTGAATCCCTTCAAAGTCTGGGTGAGCCACCAACGCTGCAACTTTCTCCTCCATCGTTACTAACACTTGGCACTTGATTCACAACAATAATTAAACAATGGCACTGAACTACACTTCACTGTAAAATTGTCACCACACTGAAAATTCGCTTGGCCTCACTGCACAAACAAAATATATAGGATGACTTACCTCAAAATCGTGAAACGTTGTTACTTGACACACAGGAAGGCTTGCTTGGCACATGGAATAGTTCTTAAGAAACACAGACACTTGACACACTGGTACCTAGGAAGGCAAGGTTAGATTAGCATAGTTAAGTTAAAGTGGGAACAATATTTCCCGGCACAGGCCCCCATAACTCCCGGCTCAAACGTTGATATATGCAATAAAAACAGAACTTCTCCCCTTTTTAATATCTTACTCAGTATTTTAACGAGAAACAAATAGTTGATTGAAAATGAAGTATTTAAGGTTATTATCTAATCAATTATGTGTTTGCATCATTTTTATCGTATATATAATAAATTAAACCCATAAACTGAAAATTCACAAAAACGTGGAAAAACGGCAAAATATTGCCTAATTCGATGATATTTTGTCATAGAGGAAAAAAGGATATATCACAAAGAGGAAAAGTGGATGATAAACGTCAAAATATTGCTAAATTCGATGATTTTTCATACGAAACAAAATGCACGAAAACTTGCTTAAAATGCAATATTATGAGACATTCTGAGATTTGAAGGCCAAATCACATATCGTGATACTACATGAAATAGTATCGAAATATTGGTAAAAATGAATATATTTACGTAATATCAAACTACATGATTAACGTGAAAAAGTTACTATTATACAATATTTGAGGATTTTAACTTCAAATCATAGAGCGAGGTTTCGTATTATTTAGATCCACGAAAAGATATATGACAATGTTGTTTTCAATACAAATGATAAAAAACAATGTGTTTTCATTAGCATTAACTAAAATGTTCTTGATTTTCCGTTTATATTACCGATGGAAGATGTACACGTAAAACGCTGTAATCCGGCTGAAACGTCGATATATGCAATAAAAACAGAACTTCTCCCCTTTTTAATATCTTACTCAGTATTTTAACGAGAAACAAATAGTTGATTGAAAATGAAGTATTTAAGGTTATTATCTAATCAATTATGTGTTTGCATCATTTTTATCGTATATATAATAAATTAAACCCATAAACTGATAATTCACAAAAACGTGGAAAAACCGCAAAATATTGCCTAATTCGATGATATTTTGTTTAAATCACATAGAGGAAAAGTGGATGATAAACGTCAAAATATTGCTAAATTCGATGATTTTTCGTACGAAACAAAATGCAAGAAAACTTGCTTAAAATGCAATATTATGAGACATTCTGAGATTTGAAGACCAAATCACATATCGTGATACTACATGAAATAGTATCGAAATATTGGTAAAAATGAATATATTTACGTAATATCAAACTACATGATTAACGTGAAAAAGTTACTATTATACAATATTTGAGGATTTTAACTTCAAATCATAGAGCGAGGTTTCGTATTATTTAGATCCAAGAGAAGATATATGACAATGTTGTTTTCAATACAAATGATAAAAAACAATGTGTTTTCATCAGCATTAATTAAAATGTTCTTGATTTTCCGTTTATATTACCGATGGAAGATGTACACGTAAAACCGCTCTAATCCGGCTGAAACGTCGATATATGCAATAAAAACTGAACTTCTCCCCTTTTCAATATCTTACACAGTATTTTAACGAGAAACAAACAGATGATTGAAAATGAAGTATTTAAGGTATTATCTAACCAATTATTTGTTTGCATCATTTTTATCGTATATATAATGAATTAATACCCATAAACTGAAAATTCACAAAAACGTGGAAAAACGGCAAAATATTGCCTAATTCGATGATATTTTGTTTAAATCACAGGGAGGAAAAGTGGATGATAAACGTCAAAATATTGCTAAATTCGATGATTTTTCGTACGAAACAAAATGCAAGAAAACTTGCTTAAAATGCAATATTATGCGAAATTCTGAGATATGAAGCCCAAATCACATATCGTGATACTACATGAAATAGTATCGAAATATTGGTAAAAACGTATATATTTACGTAAAATCACACTACATGAAAAAAGTCATTATTTTATCATATATGAGGATTTTAACTTCAAATCATAGAGCGAGGTTTCGTATTATTTAGATCCAAGAAAAGACATGACAATGTTGTTTCCAATTCAAAAGATAAAAATCAATGTGTTTTCAATAGCATTAACTAAAATGTTCCTGATTTTCTGTTTATATTACCTATGGAAAATGTACACGTAAAACCGCTCTAATCCTGCTGAAACGTCGATATATGCAATAAAAACAGAACTTCTCCCCTTTTCAATATTTTACTCAATATTATAACGAGAAACAAATAGTTGATTGAAAATGAAGTATTTACGGTTATTATCTAATCAATTATGTGTTTGCATCATTTTTATCGTATGTATAATGAATTAATACATATTAATTGAAAATTCACAAAAACGTGGAAAACGGCAAAATATTGCTTAATTTGATGATATTTTGTTTAAATCACATAAAGGAAAAGGGGATGATAAATGTCAAAATATTGCTAAATTCAATGATTTTTCGTAAACAACAAAATGCAAGAAAACTTGCTTAAAATGCAATATTATGCGACATTCTGAGATTTGAAGGCCAAATCACATATCGTGATACTACATAAAATAGTATCGAAATATTGGTAAAAGTGAATATATTTACGTAATATCAAACTACATGATTAACGTGAAAAAGTCACTATTATATTATTTAAGGATTTTAACTTCAAATCATAGAGCGAGGTTTCGTATTATTTAGATCCAAGAAAAGACATATGACAATGTTGTTTCCAATACAAATGATAAAAATCAACGTGTTTTCATTAGAATTAACTAAAATGTTCCTGATTTTACGTTTATAATACCGATGGAAGATGTACACGTAAAACGCTCTATTCCGGCTGAAACGTCGATATATGCAATAAAAACAGAACTTCTCCCCTTTTTAATATCTTACTCAGTATTTTAACGAGAAACAAATAGTTGATTGAAAATGAAGTATTTAAGGTTATTATCTAATCAATTGTGTGTTTGCATCATTTTTATCGTATATATAATGAATTAAACCCATAAACTGAAAATTCACAAAAACGTGGAAAAACGGCAAAATATTGCCTAATTCGATGATATTTTGTTTAAATCATATAGCGGAAAAGTGGATGATAAACGTCAAAATATTGCTAAAATCGATGATTTTTCGTACGAAACAAAATGCAAGAAAACTTGCTTAAAATGCAATATTATGCGACATTCTGAGATTTGAAGGCCAAATCACATATCGTGATACTATATGAAATAGTATCGAAATATTGGTAAAAATGAATATATTTACGTAATATCAAACTACATGATTAACGTGAAAAAGTCACTATTATACAATATTTGAGGATTTTAACTTCAAATCACAGAGCGAGGTTTCGTATTATTTAGATCCAAGAAAAGATATATGACAATGTTGTTTTCAATACAAATGATAAAAAACAATGTGTTTTCATTAGCATTAACTAAAATGTTCTTGATTTTCCGTTTATATTACCGATGGAAGATGTACACGTAAAACGTGTACATCACCGTGTACCCATAACTCTTTGTTACCTATCGTACGTTACGGCTCGTGACCCTACAGCAGCCAAACTTTAATTACGTCTAGGGATACGAGACAACTGCTGTTCTCAATAGCGAATCACCAGTATAACCCCTTAATAAGTAATGAGCACATAAATAAAATCTTCCTTAGGACTGAAGAATAGAGACAATCTTATATATATATATATATTAAATAAATCTCAATAGCAAACAGATGATTATATGGTCACAATATATCACATTAAAAATATCACTGTATCTTCCAGACATTAAATTAAAAATTATTATATGTATGGCTATGACAGAACCAAAAATGTATAACTTAACTCCAACTAGATGTTATCTCCCTGGTTCCAGATCAGCTACTGATGGCAATTTTATAAAAATGTGCAAAGAAAACCTCAGGAACCTCATTGAACTTGGGTAACTCTATATACTTATTCATCCTGATGGGATTATTATCACTATTTATTGAAACATTACTAGTATTTCCATGCCCAGCTGCCATACGCTGTGATTCAAGCCTGACGTTATTGTCAGCCATTTGTTGTTGAATCTCTAATTGCCTAGTTTGTTCCTCGGCTTGTTGCTTCTTTGTGGCTTCTATTTGCAACTGTACCGCAATTTCTAAACGCCTAGTCTCAAGCTCCCTTTGCTGAGCTTCAGGCTCTAATATTTG
Source organism: Procambarus clarkii (assembly GCF_040958095.1). NCBI lineage: Eukaryota > Metazoa > Arthropoda > Malacostraca > Decapoda > Cambaridae > Procambarus > Procambarus clarkii. The sequence goes on from NW_027189189.1 coordinate 438,851, forward strand.
CTGTTGCTGTTGAGCTTCAATCTCTCTTTGACGAGCTTCAGCCTCTAATATTTTCTGTTCCTTTTGAGCTTCAAGCTTAGCATTGGCTATTTGCGCTTCTAACTCAAGACGCTTTAACGTCATCTGATCACTCGACTCCTCTCTTAACTCCTCTAGAATTTCTTCCTCTAACTCCCCATTCTCAACAAAATGCGTCACAATGACTTTCAATATTTGGGCTTTAACCATTCTATTGGTGGCGGTCAAATCCAACTGATTTGCCATTTGTATTAACTCAGTCTTTTTAAGGTTCTGAATCCCTTCAAAGTCTGGGTGAGCCACCAACGCTGCAACTTTCTCCTCCATCGTTACTAACACTTGGCACTTGATTCACAACAATAATTAAACAATGGCACTGAACTACACTTCACTGTAAAATTGTCACCACACTGAAAATTCGCTTGGCCTCACTGCACAAACAAAATATATAGGATGACTTACCTCAAAATCGTGAAACGTTGTTACTTGACACACAGGAAGGCTTGCTTGGCACATGGAATAGTTCTTAAGAAACACAGACACTTGACACACTGGTACCTAGGAAGGCAAGGTTAGATTAGCATAGTTAAGTTAAAGTGGGAACAATATTTCCCGGCACAGGCCCCCATAACTCCCGGCTCAAACGTTGATATATGCAATAAAAACAGAACTTCTCCCCTTTTTAATATCTTACTCAGTATTTTAACGAGAAACAAATAGTTGATTGAAAATGAAGTATTTAAGGTTATTATCTAATCAATTATGTGTTTGCATCATTTTTATCGTATATATAATAAATTAAACCCATAAACTGAAAATTCACAAAAACGTGGAAAAACGGCAAAATATTGCCTAATTCGATGATATTTTGTCATAGAGGAAAAAAGGATATATCACAAAGAGGAAAAGTGGATGATAAACGTCAAAATATTGCTAAATTCGATGATTTTTCATACGAAACAAAATGCACGAAAACTTGCTTAAAATGCAATATTATGAGACATTCTGAGATTTGAAGGCCAAATCACATATCGTGATACTACATGAAATAGTATCGAAATATTGGTAAAAATGAATATATTTACGTAATATCAAACTACATGATTAACGTGAAAAAGTTACTATTATACAATATTTGAGGATTTTAACTTCAAATCATAGAGCGAGGTTTCGTATTATTTAGATCCACGAAAAGATATATGACAATGTTGTTTTCAATACAAATGATAAAAAACAATGTGTTTTCATTAGCATTAACTAAAATGTTCTTGATTTTCCGTTTATATTACCGATGGAAGATGTACACGTAAAACGCTGTAATCCGGCTGAAACGTCGATATATGCAATAAAAACAGAACTTCTCCCCTTTTTAATATCTTACTCAGTATTTTAACGAGAAACAAATAGTTGATTGAAAATGAAGTATTTAAGGTTATTATCTAATCAATTATGTGTTTGCATCATTTTTATCGTATATATAATAAATTAAACCCATAAACTGATAATTCACAAAAACGTGGAAAAACCGCAAAATATTGCCTAATTCGATGATATTTTGTTTAAATCACATAGAGGAAAAGTGGATGATAAACGTCAAAATATTGCTAAATTCGATGATTTTTCGTACGAAACAAAATGCAAGAAAACTTGCTTAAAATGCAATATTATGAGACATTCTGAGATTTGAAGACCAAATCACATATCGTGATACTACATGAAATAGTATCGAAATATTGGTAAAAATGAATATATTTACGTAATATCAAACTACATGATTAACGTGAAAAAGTTACTATTATACAATATTTGAGGATTTTAACTTCAAATCATAGAGCGAGGTTTCGTATTATTTAGATCCAAGAGAAGATATATGACAATGTTGTTTTCAATACAAATGATAAAAAACAATGTGTTTTCATCAGCATTAATTAAAATGTTCTTGATTTTCCGTTTATATTACCGATGGAAGATGTACACGTAAAACCGCTCTAATCCGGCTGAAACGTCGATATATGCAATAAAAACTGAACTTCTCCCCTTTTCAATATCTTACACAGTATTTTAACGAGAAACAAACAGATGATTGAAAATGAAGTATTTAAGGTATTATCTAACCAATTATTTGTTTGCATCATTTTTATCGTATATATAATGAATTAATACCCATAAACTGAAAATTCACAAAAACGTGGAAAAACGGCAAAATATTGCCTAATTCGATGATATTTTGTTTAAATCACAGGGAGGAAAAGTGGATGATAAACGTCAAAATATTGCTAAATTCGATGATTTTTCGTACGAAACAAAATGCAAGAAAACTTGCTTAAAATGCAATATTATGCGAAATTCTGAGATATGAAGCCCAAATCACATATCGTGATACTACATGAAATAGTATCGAAATATTGGTAAAAACGTATATATTTACGTAAAATCACACTACATGAAAAAAGTCATTATTTTATCATATATGAGGATTTTAACTTCAAATCATAGAGCGAGGTTTCGTATTATTTAGATCCAAGAAAAGACATGACAATGTTGTTTCCAATTCAAAAGATAAAAATCAATGTGTTTTCAATAGCATTAACTAAAATGTTCCTGATTTTCTGTTTATATTACCTATGGAAAATGTACACGTAAAACCGCTCTAATCCTGCTGAAACGTCGATATATGCAATAAAAACAGAACTTCTCCCCTTTTCAATATTTTACTCAATATTATAACGAGAAACAAATAGTTGATTGAAAATGAAGTATTTACGGTTATTATCTAATCAATTATGTGTTTGCATCATTTTTATCGTATGTATAATGAATTAATACATATTAATTGAAAATTCACAAAAACGTGGAAAACGGCAAAATATTGCTTAATTTGATGATATTTTGTTTAAATCACATAAAGGAAAAGGGGATGATAAATGTCAAAATATTGCTAAATTCAATGATTTTTCGTAAACAACAAAATGCAAGAAAACTTGCTTAAAATGCAATATTATGCGACATTCTGAGATTTGAAGGCCAAATCACATATCGTGATACTACATAAAATAGTATCGAAATATTGGTAAAAGTGAATATATTTACGTAATATCAAACTACATGATTAACGTGAAAAAGTCACTATTATATTATTTAAGGATTTTAACTTCAAATCATAGAGCGAGGTTTCGTATTATTTAGATCCAAGAAAAGACATATGACAATGTTGTTTCCAATACAAATGATAAAAATCAACGTGTTTTCATTAGAATTAACTAAAATGTTCCTGATTTTACGTTTATAATACCGATGGAAGATGTACACGTAAAACGCTCTATTCCGGCTGAAACGTCGATATATGCAATAAAAACAGAACTTCTCCCCTTTTTAATATCTTACTCAGTATTTTAACGAGAAACAAATAGTTGATTGAAAATGAAGTATTTAAGGTTATTATCTAATCAATTGTGTGTTTGCATCATTTTTATCGTATATATAATGAATTAAACCCATAAACTGAAAATTCACAAAAACGTGGAAAAACGGCAAAATATTGCCTAATTCGATGATATTTTGTTTAAATCATATAGCGGAAAAGTGGATGATAAACGTCAAAATATTGCTAAAATCGATGATTTTTCGTACGAAACAAAATGCAAGAAAACTTGCTTAAAATGCAATATTATGCGACATTCTGAGATTTGAAGGCCAAATCACATATCGTGATACTATATGAAATAGTATCGAAATATTGGTAAAAATGAATATATTTACGTAATATCAAACTACATGATTAACGTGAAAAAGTCACTATTATACAATATTTGAGGATTTTAACTTCAAATCACAGAGCGAGGTTTCGTATTATTTAGATCCAAGAAAAGATATATGACAATGTTGTTTTCAATACAAATGATAAAAAACAATGTGTTTTCATTAGCATTAACTAAAATGTTCTTGATTTTCCGTTTATATTACCGATGGAAGATGTACACGTAAAACGTGTACATCACCGTGTACCCATAACTCTTTGTTACCTATCGTACGTTACGGCTCGTGACCCTACAGCAGCCAAACTTTAATTACGTCTAGGGATACGAGACAACTGCTGTTCTCAATAGCGAATCACCAGTATAACCCCTTAATAAGTAATGAGCACATAAATAAAATCTTCCTTAGGACTGAAGAATAGAGACAATCTTATATATATATATATATATTAAATAAATCTCAATAGCAAACAGATGATTATATGGTCACAATATATCACATTAAAAATATCACTGTATCTTCCAGACATTAAATTAAAAATTATTATATGTATGGCTATGACAGAACCAAAAATGTATAACTTAACTCCAACTAGATGTTATCTCCCTGGTTCCAGATCAGCTACTGATGGCAATTTTATAAAAATGTGCAAAGAAAACCTCAGGAACCTCATTGAACTTGGGTAACTCTATATACTTATTCATCCTGATGGGATTATTATCACTATTTATTGAAACATTACTAGTATTTCCATGCCCAGCTGCCATACGCTGTGATTCAAGCCTGACGTTATTGTCAGCCATTTGTTGTTGAATCTCTAATTGCCTAGTTTGTTCCTCGGCTTGTTGCTTCTTTGTGGCTTCTATTTGCAACTGTACCGCAATTTCTAAACGCCTAGTCTCAAGCTCCCTTTGCTGAGCTTCAGGCTCTAATATTTGCTGTTGCTGTTGAGCTTCAATCTCTCTTTGACGAGCTTCAGCCTCTAATATTTTCTGTTCCTTTTGAGCTTCAAGCTTAGCATTGGCTATTTGCGCTTCTAACTCAAGACGCTTTAACGTCATCTGATCACTCGACTCCTCTCTTAACTCCTCTAGAATTTCTTCCTCTAACTCCCCATTCTCAACAAAATGCGTCACAATGACTTTCAATATTTGGGCTTTAACCATTCTATTGGTGGCGGTCAAATCCAACTGATTTGCCATTTGTATTAACTCAGTCTTTTTAAGGTTCTGAATCCCTTCAAAGTCTGGGTGAGCCACCAACGCTGCAACTTTCTCCTCCATCGTTACTAACACTTGGCACTTGATTCACAACAATAATTAAACAATGGCACTGAACTACACTTCACTGTAAAATTGTCACCACACTGAAAATTCGCTTGGCCTCACTGCACAAACAAAATATATAGGATGACTTACCTCAAAATCGTGAAACGTTGTTACTTGACACACAGGAAGGCTTGCTTGGCACATGGAATAGTTCTTAAGAAACACAGACACTTGACACACTGGTACCTAGGAAGGCAAGGTTAGATTAGCATAGTTAAGTTAAAGTGGGAACAATATTTCCCGGCACAGGCCCCCATAACTCCCGGCTCAAACGTTGATATATGCAATAAAAACAGAACTTCTCCCCTTTTTAATATCTTACTCAGTATTTTAACGAGAAACAAATAGTTGATTGAAAATGAAGTATTTAAGGTTATTATCTAATCAATTATGTGTTTGCATCATTTTTATCGTATATATAATAAATTAAACCCATAAACTGAAAATTCACAAAAACGTGGAAAAACGGCAAAATATTGCCTAATTCGATGATATTTTGTCATAGAGGAAAAAAGGATATATCACAAAGAGGAAAAGTGGATGATAAACGTCAAAATATTGCTAAATTCGATGATTTTTCATACGAAACAAAATGCACGAAAACTTGCTTAAAATGCAATATTATGAGACATTCTGAGATTTGAAGGCCAAATCACATATCGTGATACTACATGAAATAGTATCGAAATATTGGTAAAAATGAATATATTTACGTAATATCAAACTACATGATTAACGTGAAAAAGTTACTATTATACAATATTTGAGGATTTTAACTTCAAATCATAGAGCGAGGTTTCGTATTATTTAGATCCACGAAAAGATATATGACAATGTTGTTTTCAATACAAATGATAAAAAACAATGTGTTTTCATCAGCATTAATTAAAATGTTCTTGATTTTCCGTTTATATTACCGATGGAAGATGTACAGGTAAAACCGCTCTAATCCGGCTGAAACGTCGATATATGCAATAAAAACTGAACTTCTCCCCTTTTCAATATCTTACACAGTATTTTAACGAGAAACAAACAGATGATTGAAAATGAAGTATTTAAGGTTATTATCTAACCAATTATTTGTTTGCATCATTTTTATCGTATATATAATGAATTAATACCCATAAACTGAAAATTCACAAAAACGTGGAAAAACGGCAAAATATTGCCTAATTCGATGATATTTTGTTTAAATCACAGGGAGGAAAAGTGGATGTCAAAAAACGTCAAAATATTGCTAAATTCAATGATTTTTCGTACGAAACAAAATGCAAGAAAACTTGCTTAAAATGCAATATTATGCGACATTCTGAGATTTGAAGGCCAAATCACATATCGTGATACTACATGAAATAGTATCGAATTATTGGTAAAAACGTATATATTTACGTAAAATCCCACTACATGAAAAACGTGAAAAAAGTCACTATAAGAGAATTTTAACTGTAAATCATAGAGCGAGGTTTCGTATTATTTAGATCCAAGAAAAGACATATGACAATGTTGTTTCCAATTCAAAAGATAAAAATCAATGTGTTTTCATTAGAATTAACTAAAATGTTCCCGATTTTCTGTTTATATTACCTATGGAAAATGTACACGTAAAACCGCTCTAATCCTGCTGAAACGTCGATATATGCAATAAAAACAGAACTTTTCCCTTTTTTAATATCTTACTCAGTATTATAACGAGAAACAAATAGTTGTTTGAAAATGAAGTATTTAAGGTTATTATCTAATCAATTATGTGTTTGCATCATTTTTATCGTATATATAATGAATTAAACCCATAAACTGAAAATTCACAAAAACGTAGAAAAACGGCAAAATATTGCCTAATTCGATTATATTTTGTTTAAATCACATAGAGGAAAAGCGGATGACAAACGTCAAAATATTGCTAAATTCGATGATTTTTCGTACGAAACAAAATGCAAGAAAACTTGCTTAAAATGCAATATTATGCGACATTTTGAGATTTGAAGGCCAAATCACATATCGTGATACTACATGAAATAGTATCGAAATATTGGTAAAAATGAATATATTTACGTAATATCTAACTACATGATTAACGTGAAAAAGTCACTATTATACAATATTTAAAGATTTTAGCTTCAAATCATAGAGCGAGGTTTCGTATTATTTAGATCCAAGAAAAGATATATGACAATGTTGTTTTCAATACAAATGATAAAAAACAATGTGTTTTCATTAGCATTAACTAAAATGTTCTTGATTTTCCGTTTATATTACCGATGGAAGATGTACACGTAAAACCGCTCTAATCCGGCTGAAACGTCGATATATGCAATAAAAACCGAACTTATCCCCTTTTCAATATCTTACACAGTATTTTAACGAGAAACAAATAGATGATTGAAAATGAAGTATTTAAGGTTATTATCTAATCAATTATGTGTTTGCATCATTTTTATCGTATATATAATAAATTAAACCCATAAACTGAAAATTCACAAAAGCGTGGAAAAACGGCAAAATATTGCCTAATTCGATGATATTTTGTTTAAAAGACATAAAGGAAAAGGAGATGATAAACGTCAAAATATTGCTAAATTCGATGACTTTTCGTACGAAACAAAATGCAAGAAAACTTGCTTAAAATGCAATATTATGCGAAATTCTGAGATATGAAGCCCAAATCACATATCGTGATACTACATGAAATAGTATCGAAATATTAGTAAAAACGTATATATTTACGTAAAATCACACTACATGAAAAAAGTCACTATTTTACCATATATGAGGATTTTAACTTCAAATCATAGAGCGAGGTTTCGTATTATTTAGATCCAAGAAAAGACATGACAATGTTGTTTCCAATTCAAAAGATAAAAATCAATGCGTTTTCATTAGCATTAACTATAATGTTCTTGATTTTCCGTTTATATTACCGATGGAAGATGTACACGTAAAACGCTCTAATCCGGCTGAAACGTCGATATATGCAATAAAAACCAAACTTCTCCCCTTTTTAATATCTTACTCAGTATTTTAACGAGAAACAAATAGTTGATTGAAAATGAAGTATTTAAGGTTATTATCTAATCAATTATGTGTTTGCATCATTTTTATCGTATATATAATAAATTAAACCCATAAACTGAAAGTTCACAAAAACGTGGAAAAACGGCAAAATATTGCCTAATTCGATGATATTTTGTTTAAATCACATAGAGGAAAAGTGGATGATAAACGTCAAAATATTGCTAAATTCGATGTTTTTTCGTACGAAACAAAATACAAGAAAACTTGCTTAAAATGCAATATTATGAGACATTTTGAGATTTGAAGGCCAAATCACATATCGTGATACTACATGAAATAGTATCGAAATATTGGTAAAAATGAATATATTTACTTAATATCAAACTACATGATTAACGTGAAAAAGTCACTAATATACAATATTTGAGGATTATAACTTCAAATCACAGAGCGAGGTTTCGTATTATTTAGATCCAAGAAAAGATATATGACAATGTTGTTTTCAATACAAATGATAAAAAACAATGTGTTTTCATTAGCATTAACTAAAATGTTCTTGATTTTCCGTTTATATTACCGATGGAAGATGTACACGTAAAACGTGTACATCACCGTGTACCCATAACTCTTTGTTACCTATCGTACGTTACGGCCTGTGACCCTACAGCAGCCAAACTTTAATTACGTCTAGGGATACGAGACAACTGCTGTTCTCAATAGCGAATCACCAGTATAACCCCTTAATAAGTAATGAGCACATAAATAAAATCTTCCTTAGGACTGAAGAATAGAGACAATCTTATATATATATATATTAAATAAATCTCAATAGCAAACAGATGATTATATGGTCACAATATATCACATTAAAAATATCACTGTATCTTCCAGACATTAAATTAAAAATTATTATATGTATGGCTATGACAGAACCAAAAATGTATAACTTAACTCTAACTAGATGTTATCTCCCTGGTTCCAGATCAGCTACTGATGGCAATTTTATAAAAATGTGCAAAGAAAACCTCAGGAACCTCATTGAACTTGGGTAACTCTATATACTTATTCATCCTGATGGGATTATTATCACTATTTATTGAAACATTACTAGTATTTCCATGCCCAGCTGCCATACGCTGTGATTCAAGCCTGAAGTTAATGTCAGCCATTTGTTGTTGAATCTCTAATTGCCTAGTTTGTTCCTCGGCTTGTTGCTTCTTTGTGGCTTCTATTTGCAACTGTACCGCAATTTCTAAACGCCTAGTCTCAAGCTCCCTTTGCTGAGCTTCAGGCTCTAATATTTGCTGTTGCTGTTGAGCTTCAATCTCTCTTTGACGAGCTTCAGCCTCTAATATTTTCTGTTCCTTTTGAGCTTCAAGCTTAGCATTGGCTATTTGCGCTTCTAACTCAAGACGCTTTAACGTCATCTGATCACTCGACTCCTCTCTTAACTCCTCTAGAATTTCTTCCTCTAACTCCCCATTCTCAACAAAATGCGTCACAATGACTTTCAATATTTGGGCTTTAACCATTCTATTGGTGGCGGTCAAATCCAACTGATTTGCCATTTGTATTAACTCAGTCTTTTTAAGGTTCTGAATCCCTTCAAAGTCTGGGTGAGCCACCAACGCTGCAACTTTCTCCTCCATCGTTACTAACACTTGGCACTTGATTCACAACAATAATTAAACAATGGCACTGCACTACACTTCACTGTAAAATTGTCACCACACTGAAAATTCGTTTGGCCTCACTGCACAAAAAAAATATATAGGATGACTTACCTCAAAATCGTGGAACGTTGTTACTTGACACACAGGAAGGCTTGCTTGGCACATGGAATAGTTCTTAAGAAACAAAGACACTTGACACACTGGTACCTAGGAAGGCAAGGTTAGATTAGCATAGTTAAGTTAAAGTGGGAACAATATTTCCCGGCACAGGCCCCCATAACTCCCGGCTGAAACGTTGATATATGCAATAAAAACAGAACTTCTCCCCTTTTTAATATCTTACTCAGTAATTTAACGAGAAACAAATAGTTGATTGAAAATGAAGTATTTAAGGTTATTATCTAATCAATTATGTGTTTGCATCATTTTTATCGTATATATAATAAATTAAACCCATAAACTGAAAATTCACAAAAACGTGGAAAAACGGCAAAATATTGCCTAATTCGATGATATTTTGTCATAGAGGAAAAGAGGATATATCATATAGAGGAAAAGTGGATGATAAACGTCAAAATATTGCTAAATTCGATGATTTTTCGTACGAAACAAAATGCACGAAAACTTGCTTAAAATGCAATATTATGAGACATTCTGAGATTTGAAGGCCAAATCACATATCGTGATACTACATGAAATAGTATCGAAATATTGGTAAAAATGAATATATTTACGTAATATCAAACTACATGATTAACGTGAAAAAGTTACTATTATACAATATTTGAGGATTATAACTTCAAATCATAGAGCGAGGTTTCGTATTATTTAGATCCACGAAAAGATATATGACAATGTTGTTTTCAATACAAATGATAAAAAACAATGTGTTTTCATCAGCATTAATTAAAATGTTCTTGATTTTCCGTTTATATTACCGATGGAAGATGTACAGGTAAAACCGCTCTAATCCGGCTGAAACGTCGATATATGCAATAAAAACTGAACTTCTCCCCTTTTCAATATCTTACACAGTATTTTAACGAGAAACAAACAGATGATTGAAAATGAAGTATTTAAGGTTATTATCTAACCAATTATTTGTTTGCATCATTTTTATCGTATATATAATGAATTAATACCCATAAACTGAAAATTCACAAAAACGTGGAAAAACGGCAAAATATTGCCTAATTCGATGATATTTTGTTTAAATCACAGGGAGGAAAAGTGGATGTCAAAAAACGTCAAAATATTGCTAAATTCAATGATTTTTCGTACGAAACAAAATGCAAGAAAACTTGCTTAAAATGCAATATTATGCGACATTCTGAGATTTGAAGGCCAAATCACATATCGTGATACTACATGAAATAGTATCGAAATATTGGTAAAAACGTATATATTTACGTAAAATCCCACTACATGAAAAACGTGAAAAAAGTCACTATAAGAGAATTTTAACTGTAAATCATAAAGCGAGGTTTTGTATTATTTAGATCCAAGAAAAGACATATGACAATGTTGTTTCCAATTCAAAAGATAAAAATCAATGTGTTTTCATTAGAATTAACTAAAATGTTCCCGATTTTCTGTTTATATTACCTATGGAAAATGTACACGTAAAACCGCTCTAATCCTGCTGAAACGTCGATATATGCAATAAAAACAGAACTTCTCCCTTTTTCAATATCTTACTCAGTATTATAACGAGAAACAAATAGTTGATTGAAAATGAAGTATTTAAGGTTATTATCTAATCAATTATGTGTTTGCATCATTTTTATCGTATATATAATGAATTAAACCCATAAACTGAAAATTCACCAAAACGTGGAAAAACGGCAAAATATTGCCTAATTCGATGATATTTTGTTTAAATCACATAGAGGAAAAGCGGATGATAAACGTCAAAATATTGCTAAATTCGATGATTTTTCGTACGAAACAAAATGCAAGAAAACTTGCTTAAAATGCAATATTATGCGACATTCTGAGATTTGAAGGCCAAATCACATATCGTGATACTACATGAAATAGTAACGAAATATTGGTAAAAATGAATATATTTACGTAATATCAAACTAAATGATTAACGTGAAAAAGTCACTATTATACAATATTTAAAGATTTTAACTTCAAATCATAGAGCGAGGTTTCGTATTATTTAGATCCAAGAAAAGATATATGACAATGTTGTTTTCAATACAAATGATAAAAAACAATGTGTTTTCATCAGCATTAATTAAAATGTTCTTGATTTTCCGTTTATATTACCGATGGAAGATGTACACGTAAAACCGCTCTAATCCGGCTGAAACGTCGATATATGCAATAAAAACTGAACTTCTCCCCTTTTCAATATCTTACACAGTATTTTAACGAGAAACAAACAGATGATTGAAAATGAAGTATTTAAGGTATTATCTAACCAATTATTTGTTTGCATCATTTTTATCGTATATATAATGAATTAATACCCATAAACTGAAAATTCACAAAAACGTGGAAAAACGGCAAAATATTGCCTAATTCGATGATATTTTGTTTAAATCACAGGGAGGAAAAGTGGATGATAAACGTCAAAATATTGCTAAATTCAATGATTTTTCGTACGAAACAAAATGCAAGAAAACTTGCTTAAAATGCAATATTATGCGACATTCTGAGATTTGAAGGCCAAATCACATATCGTGATACTACATGAAATAGTATCGAAATATTGGTAAAAACGTATATATTTACGTAAAATCCCACTACATGAAAAACGTGAAAAAAGTCACTATAAGAGAATTTTAACTGTAAATCATAAAGCGAGGTTTTGTATTATTTAGATCCAAGAAAAGACATATGACAATGTTGTTTCCAATTCAAAAGATAAAAATCAATGTGTTTTCATTAGAATTAACTAAAATGTTCCCGATTTTCTGTTTATATTACCTATGGAAAATGTACACGTAAAACCGCTCTAATCCTGCTGAAACGTCGATATATGCAATAAAAACAGAACATCTCCCTTTTTCAATATCTTACTCAGTATTATAACGAGAAACAAATAGTTGATTGAAAATGAAGTATTTAAGGTTATTATCTAATCAATTATGTGTTTGCATCATTTTTATCGTATATATAATGAATTAAACCCATAAACTGAAAATTCACCAAAACGTGGAAAAACGGCAAAATATTGCCTAATTCGATGATATTTTGTTTAAATCACATAGAGGAAAAGCGGATGATAAACGTCAAAATATTGCTAAATTCGATGATTTTTCGTACGAAACAAAATGCAAGAAAACTTGCTTAAAATGCAATATTATGCGACATTCTGAGATTTGAAGGCCAAATCACATATCGTGATACTACATGAAATAGTAACGAAATATTGGTAAAAATGAATATATTTACGTAATATCAAACTAAATGATTAACGTGAAAAAGTCACTATTATACAATATTTAAAGATTTTAACTTCAAATCATAGAGCGAGGTTTCGTATTATTTAGATCCAAGAAAAGATATATGACAATGTTGTTTTCAATACAAATGATAAAAAACAATGTGTTTTCATCAGCATTAATTAAAATGTTCTTGATTTTCAGTTTATATTACCGATGGAAGATGTACACGTAAAACCGCTCTAATCCGGCTGAAACGTCGATATATGCAATAAAAACTGAACTTCTCCCCTTTTCAATATCTTACACAGTATTTTAACGAGAAACAAACAGATGATTGAAAATGAAGTATTTAAGGTATTATCTAACCAATTATTTGTTTGCATCATTTTTATCGTATATATAATGAATTAATACCCATAAACTGAAAATTCACAAAAACGTGGAAAAACGGCAAAATATTGCCTAATTCGATGATATTTTGTTTAAATCACAGGGAGGAAAAGTGGATGATAAACGTCAAAATATTGCTAAATTCAATGATTTTTCGTACGAAACAAAATGCAAGAAAACTTGCTTAAAATGCAATATTATGCGACATTCTGAGATTTGAAGGCCAAATCACATATCGTGATACTACATGAAATAGTATCGAAATATTGGTAAAAACGTATATATTTACGTAAAATCCCACTACATGAAAAACGTGAAAAAAGTCACTATAAGAGAATTTTAACTGTAAATCATAAAGCGAGGTTTTGTATTATTTAGATCCAAGAAAAGACATATGACAATGTTGTTTCCAATTCAAAAGATAAAAATCAATGTGTTTTCATTAGAATTAACTAAAATGTTCCCGATTTTCTGTTTATATTACCTATGGAAAATGTACACGTAAAACCGCTCTAATCCTGCTGAAACGTCGATATATGCAATAAAAACAGAACATCTCCCTTTTTCAATATCTTACTCAGTATTATAACGAGAAACAAATAGTTGATTGAAAATGAAGTATTTAAGGTTATTATCTAATCAATTATGTGTTTGCATCATTTTTATCGTATATATAATGAATTAAACCCATAAACTGAAAATTCACCAAAACGTGGAAAAACGGCAAAATATTGCCTAATTCGATGATATTTTGTTTAAATCACATAGAGGAAAAGCGGATGATAAACGTCAAAATATTGCTAAATTCGATGATTTTTCGTACGAAACAAAATGCAAGAAAACTTGCTTAAAATGCAATATTATGCGACATTCTGAGATTTGAAGGCCAAATCACATATCGTGATACTACATGAAATAGTAACGAAATATTGGTAAAAATGAATATATTTACGTAATATCAAACTAAATGATTAACGTGAAAAAGTCACTATTATACAATATTTAAAGATTTTAACTTCAAATCATAGAGCGAGGTTTCGTATTATTTAGATCCAAGAAAAGATATATGACAATGTTGTTTTCAATACAAATGATAAAAAACAATGTGTTTTCATCAGCATTAATTAAAATGTTCTTGATTTTCAGTTTATATTACCGATGGAAGATGTACACGTAAAACCGCTCTAATCCGGCTGAAACGTCGATATATGCAATAAAAACTGAACTTCTCCCCTTTTCAATATCTTACACAGTATTTTAACGAGAAACAAACAGATGATTGAAAATGAAGTATTTAAGGTATTATCTAACCAATTATTTGTTTGCATCATTTTTATCGTATATATAATGAATTAATACCCATAAACTGAAAATTCACAAAAACGTGGAAAAACGGCAAAATATTGCCTAATTCGATGATATTTTGTTTAAATCACAGGGAGGAAAAGTGGATGATAAACGTCAAAATATTGCTAAATTCAATGATTTTTCGTACGAAACAAAATGCAAGAAAACTTGCTTAAAATGCAATATTATGCGACATTCTGAGATTTGAAGGCCAAATCACATATCGTGATACTACATGAAATAGTATCGAAATATTGGTAAAAACGTATATATTTACGTAAAATCCCACTACATGAAAAACGTGAAAAAAGTCACTATAAGAGAATTTTAACTGTAAATCATAAAGCGAGGTTTTGTATTATTTAGATCCAAGAAAAGACATATGACAATGTTGTTTCCAATTCAAAAGATAAAAATCAATGTGTTTTCATTAGAATTAACTAAAATGTTCCCGATTTTCTGTTTATATTACCTATGGAAAATGTACACGTAAAACCGCTCTAATCCTGCTGAAACGTCGATATATGCAATAAAAACAGAACTTCTCCCTTTTTCAATATCTTACTCAGTATTATAACGAGAAACAAATAGTTGATTGAAAATGAAGTATTTAAGGTTATTATCTAATCAATTATGTGTTTGCATCATTTTTATCGTATATATAATGAATTAAACCCATAAACTGAAAATTCACCAAAACGTGGAAAAACGGCAAAATATTGCCTAATTCGATGATATTTTGTTTAAATCACATAGAGGAAAAGCGGATGATAAACGTCAAAATATTGCTAAATTCGATGATTTTTCGTACGAAACAAAATGCAAGAAAACTTGCTTAAAATGCAATATTATGCGACATTCTGAGATTTGAAGGCCAAATCACATATCGTGATACAACATGAAATAGTAACGAAATATTGGTAAAAATGAATATATTTACGTAATATCAAACTAAATGATTAACGTGAAAAAGTCACTATTATACAATATTTAAAGATTTTAACTTCAAATCATAGAGCGAGGTTTCGTATTATTTAGATCCAAGAAAAGATATATGACAATGTTGTTTTCAATACAAATGATAAAAAACAATGTGTTTTCATCAGCATTAATTAAAATGTTCTTGATTTTCTGTTTATATTACCGATGGAAGATGTACACGTAAAACCGCTCTAATCCGGCTGAAACGTCGATATATGCAATAAAAACTGAACTTCTCCCCTTTTCAATATCTTACACAGTATTTTAACGAGAAACAAACAGATGATTGAAAATGAAGTATTTAAGGTATTATCTAACCAATTATTTGTTTGCATCATTTTTATCGTATATATAATGAATTAATACCCATAAACTGAAAATTCACAAAAACGTGGAAAAACGGCAAAATATTGCCTAATTCGATGATATTTTGTTTAAATCACAGGGAGGAAAAGTGGATGATAAACGTCAAAATATTGCTAAATTCAATGATTTTTCGTACGAAACAAAATGCAAGAAAACTTGCTTAAAATGCAATATTATGCGACATTCTGAGATTTGAAGGCCAAATCACATATCGTGATACTACATGAAATAGTATCGAAATATTGGTAAAAACGTATATATTTACGTAAAATCCCACCCCATGAAAAACGTGAAAAAAGTCACTATAAGAGAATTTTAACTGTAAATCATAGAGCGAGGTTTCGTAATATTTAGATCAAAGAAAACTGCGACATTGACGAACTGTGACGAACGTCACAGTTCGTCGTCACAGTTTTACCCAGTCGTCAACGTCACAGTTTTACCCGAACGTCACAGTTTTACCCAGAACATTGACGAACAGTGACGAACTGCGACAAACTGCAATATTATGCGACATTCTGTGATTTGAAGGCCAAATCACATATCGTAATACTACATGAAATAGTATCGAAATATTGGTAAAAACGTATATATTTACGTAAAATCCCACTACATGAAAAACGTGAAAAAAGTCACTATATTACCATATATGAGGATTTTAACTGTAAATCATAGAGCGAGGTTTCGTATTATTTAGATCCAAGAAAAGTCATATGACAATGTTGTTTCCAATTCAAAAGATAAAAATCAATGTGTTTTCATTAGAATTAATTAAAATGTTCCCGATTTTCTGTTTATATTACCTATGGAAAATGTACACGTAAAACCGCTCTAATCCTGCTGAAACGTCGATATATGCAATAAAAACAGAACTTCTCCCTTTTTCAATACCTTACTCAGTATTATAACGAGAAACAAATAGTTGATTGAAAATGAAGTATTTAAGGTTATTATCTAATCAATTATGTGTTTGCATCATTTTTATCGTATATATAATGAATTAAACCCATAAACTGAAATTTCACAAAAACGTGGAAAAACGGCAAAATATTGCCTAATTCGATGATATTTTGTTTAAATCACATAGAGGAAAAGCGGATGATAAACGTCAAAATATTGCTAAATTCGATGATTTTTCGTATGAAACAAAATGCAAGAAAACTTGCCTAAAATGCAATACTATGCGACATTCTGAGATTTGAAGGCCAAATCACATATCGTGATACTACATGAAATAGTATCGAAATATTGGTAAAAATGAATATATTTACGTAATATCAAACTACATGATTAACGTGAAAAATCACTATTATACAATATTTAAAGATTTTAACTTCAAATCATAGAGCGAGGTTTCGTATTATTTAGATCCAAGAAAAGATATATGACAATGTTGTTTTCAATACAAATGATAAAAAACAATGTGTTTTCATTAGCATTAACTAAAATGTTCTTGATTTTCCGTTTATATTACCGATGGAAGATGTACACGTAAAACAGCTCTAATCCGGCTGAAACGTCGATATATGCATTAAAAACCGAACTTATCCCCTCTTCAATATCTTACACAGTATTTTAACGAGAAACAAATAGATGATTGAAAATTAAGTATTTAAGGTATTATCTATTCAATTATGTGTTTGCATCATTTTTATCGTATATATAATGAATTAATATCCATAGACTGAAAATTCACAAAAGCGTGGAAAAACGGCAAAATATTGCCTAATTCGATGATATTTTGTTTAAATGACATAAAGGAAAAGGAGATGATAAACGTCAAAATATTGCTAAATTCGATGATTTTTCGTACGAAACAAAATGCAAGAAAACTTGCTTAAAATGCAATATTATGCGACATTCTGAGATTTGAAGGCCAAATCACAAATCGTGATACTACATGAAATAGTATCGAAATATTGGTAAAAACGTATATATTTACGTTAAATCACACTACATGAAAAAAGTCACTATTTTACCATATATGAGGATATTAACTTCAAATCATAGAGCGAGGTTTCGTATTATTTAGATCCAAGAAAAGACATGACAATGTTTTTTCCAATTCAAAAGATAAAAATCAATGTGTTTTCAATAGCATTAACTAAAATGTTCCTGATTTTCTGTTTATATTACCTATGGAAAATGTACACGTAAAACCGCTCTAATCCTGCTGAAACGTCGATATATGCAATAAAAACAGAACTTCTCCCCTTTTCAATATCTTACTCAGTATTATAACGAGAAACAAATAGTTGATTGAAAATGAAGTATTTAAGGTTATTATCTAATCAATTATGTGTTTGCATCATTTTTATCGTATATATAATGAATTAAACCCATAAACTGAAAATTCACAAAAACGTGGAAAAACGGCAAAATATTGCCTAATTCGATGATATTTTGTTTAAATCACATAGAGGAAAAGCGGATGATAAACGTCAAAATATTGCTAAATTCGATGATTTTTCGTACGAAACAAAATGCAAGAAAACTTGCTTAAAATGCAATATTATGCGAAATTCTGAGATATGAAGGCCAAATCACATATCGTGATACTACATGAAATAGTATCGAAATGTTGGTAAAAACGTATATATTTACGCAAAATCACACTACATGAAAAACGTGAAAAAAGTCACTATTTTACCATATATGAGGATTTTAACTGGAAATCATAGAGCGAGGTTTTGTATTATTTAGATCCAAGAAAAGACATATGACAATGTTGTTTCCAATTCAAAAGTTAAAAATAAATGTGTTTTCATTTTAATTAACTAAAATGTTCCTGATTTTCTGTTTATATTACCTATTGAAAATGTACACGTAAAACCGCTCTAATCCTGCTGAAACGTCGATATATGCAATATAAACAGAACTTCTCCCCTTTTCAATATCTTAGTATTATAACGAGAAACAAATAGTTGATTGAAAATGAAGTATTTAAGGTTATTATCTAATCAATTATGTGTTTGCATCATTTTTATCGTATATATAATGAATTAATACCCATAAACTGAAAATTCACAAAAACGTGAAAAAACGGCAAAATATTGCCTAATTCGATGATATTTTGTTTAAATCACATAGAGGAAAAGCGGATGATAAACGTCAAAATATTGCTATATTCGATGATTTTTCGTACGAAACAAAATGCAAGAAAACTTGTTTAAAATGCAATATTATGCGAAATTCTGAGATTTGTAGGCCAAACCACATATCGTGATACTACATGAAATAGTATCGAAATATTGGTAAAAATGAATATATATACGTAATATCAAACTACATGATTAACGTGGAAAAGTAACTATTATACAATATTTGAGGATTTTATTTTCAAATCATAGTTGATTTGAAAATATACAAAAATATACATAAATATATTCATTTTACCAATATTTCGATACTATTTCATGTAGTATGATTTGTGATTGTGATGATATGTGATTTGGCCTTCAAATCTCAGATTTTCGCATAATATTGCATTTTAAGCAAATTTTCTTGCATTTTGTTTCGTACTAAAAATCATCGAATTCAGCAATATTTTGACGTTTATCATCCCCTTTTCCTCTATGTGATATAAACAAAATATCATCGAATTAGGAAATATTTTGCTGTTTTTCCACGTTTTTGTGAATTTTCAGTTTATTGCTATTAATTCATTATATATACGATGAAAATGATGCAAACACATAATTGATTAGAAATTAACCTTATACACTTCATTTTCAATCAACTATTTGTTTCTCGTTAAAATACTGAGTGACATATTGGAAAGGGGAGAAGTTCTGTTTATATTGCATATATCGACGTTTCAGCCGGATTAGAGCGGTTTTACATGTACATCTTCTTTCGGTAATATAAACGAAAAATCAGGAACATTTTAGTTAATTCTAATGAAAACACATTGATTTTTATCATTTGTATTTGAAACAACATTGTCATATGTCTTTTCTTGGATCTAAATAATACGAAACCTCGCTCTATGATATGAAGTTAAAATCCTGAAATATGAAAATGTAGTGACATTTTTCACGTTATTCATGAAGTGTGATTTTACGTATATAAATTCGTTTTTACCAATATTTCGATACTACATGTTTTCTCACGATATGTGATTTGGCCTTCAAATCTCAGAATTTCGCAAATTTTGCATCTTTAAGCAAGTTATCTTGCATTTTGTTTTGTACTAAAAATCATCGAATTTAGCAATATTTTGACCTTCATCATCCGCTTTTCCTTTATGTGATTTAAACAAAATATCATCGAATTAGGCCGTTTTCCACGTTTTTGTGAATTTTCAGTTTATTGTTATTGATTCATTAAATATACGAGAAAAATTGTGCAAACACATAATTGATCAGAAAATAACCTTAAATACTTCATTTGCAATCATCTATTTGTTTCTCGTTAAAATACTGAGTAAGATATTTAAAAGGGGAGAAGTTCTGTTTTTATTGCATATATCAACGATTCAGCCGGATTAGAACGGTTTTACGTGTACATCTTCCATCGGTAATATAAACCGAAAATCAGGAACATTTTAGTTAATTTTAATGAAAACACATTGATTTTTATCATTTGTATTGGAAGCAACATCTTTATACGTTTTTTCTAGGGTCTAAAAAATACGAAACGTCGCTCTATAATTCGAAGTTAAAACCATCAAATTTGGTATAATAATGACTTTTTTCACGTTTTTCATATAGTTTGATATTACGTAAATATATTCATTTTTACCAATATTTCGATACTATTTCATGTAGTATCACTATATGTGATTTGGCCTTCAAATCTCAGATTTTCGCATAATATTGCATTTTAAGCAAGTTTTCTTGCATTTCGTTTCATACTAAAAATCATCGAATTCAGCAATATTTTGACGTTGATCATCCCCTTTTCCTTTATGGGATATAAACAAAATATCTTCGAATTAGGAAATATTTTGCTGTTTTTCCACGTTTTTGTGAATTTTCAGTTTATTGCTATTAATTCATTATATATACGATGAAAATGATGCAAACGCATAATTGATTAGAAAATAACCTTAAACACTTCATTTTCAATCAACTATTTGTTTCTCGTTAAAATACTGAGTGACATATTGGAAAGAGGAGAAGTTCTGTTTTTATTGCATATATCGACGTTTCAGCCGGATTAGAGCGGTTTTACGTGTACATCTTCCATCGGTAATATAAACGGAAAATCAGGAACATTTTAGTTAATTCTAATGAAAACACATTGATTTTTATCATTTGTATTTGAAACAACATTGTCATATGTCTTTTCTTAGATCTAAATAATACGAATCCTCGCTCTATGATATGAAGTTAAAATCCTCAAATACGGTAATGTAGTGACATTTTTCACGTTATTCATGAAGTGCGATTTTACGTATATATATTCGTTTTTACTAATATTTCGATACTACATGTTTTCTCACGATATGTGATTTGGCCTTCAAATCTCAGAATTTCGCAAATATTGCATCTTTAAGCAAGTTTTCTTGCATTTTGTTTTGTACTAAAAATCATCGAATTTAGCAATATTTTGACCTTTATCATTCCCTTTTCCTTTATGTGATTTAAACAAAATATCATCGAATTAAGCCGTTTTCCACGTTATTGTGAATTTTCAGTTTATTGTTATTGATTCATTAGATATACGAGAAAAATTATGCAAACACATAATTGATCAGAAAATAACCTTAAATACTTCATTTTCAATCATCTATTTGTTTCTCGTTATAATATTGAGTAAGATATTGAAAAGGGAAGAAGTTCTCTTTTTATTGCATATATCGACGTTTCAGCCGGATTAGAACGGTTTTACGTGTACATCCTCCATCGGTAATATAAACAAAAAATCAGGAACATTTTAGTTAATTTTAATGAAAGCACATTGATTTTTATCAATTGTATTGGAAGCAACATCTTTACACGTCTTTTCTAGGGGTCTAAAAAATACGAAACGTCGCTATATGATTCGAAGTTAAAATCCTCAATTTTGGTATAATAATGATTTTTTTCACGTTTTTCATGAAGTTTGATATTACGTAAATATATTCATTTTTACCAATATTTCGATACAATTTCATGTAGTATCACTATATGTGATTTGGCCTTCATATCTCACATTTTCGCATAATATTGCATTTTAAGCAAGATTTCTTGCATTTTGTTTCGTACGTTCACGTTTTTCATGAAGTTTGATATTACGTAAATATATTCATTTTTACCAATATTTCGATACAATTTCATGTAGTATCACTATATGTGATTTGGCCTTCATATCTCAGATTTTCGCATAATATTGCATTTTAAGCAAGTTTTCTTGCATTTTGTTTCGTACTAAAAATAATCGAATTCAGCAATATTTTGACGTTTATCATCCCCTTTTCCTTTATGTGATATAAACAAAATATCATCGAATTAGGAAATATTTTGCTGTTTTTCCACGTTTTTGTGAATTTTCAGTTTATTGTTATTGATTCATTAAATATACGAGAAAAATTATGCAAACATATAATTGATCAGAAAATAACCTTAAATACTTCATTTTCAATCATCTATTTGTTTCTCGTTAAAATACTGAGTAAGATATTTAAAAGGGGAGAAATTCTGTTTTTATTGCATATATCGACGTTTCAGCCAGATTAGAACGGTTTTACGTGTACATCTTCCATCGGTAATATAAACCGAAAATCAGGAACATTTTAGTTAATTTTAATGAAAACACATTGATTTTTATCATTTGTATTGGAAGCAACATCTTTATACGTCTTTTCTAGGGTCTAAAAAATACGAAACGTCGCTCTATGATTCGAAGTTAAAATCCTCAAATTTGGTATAATAATGACTTTTTTCACGTTTTTCATGTAGTTTGATATTACGTAAATATATTCATTTTTACCAATATTTCGATACTATTTCATGTAGTATCACTATAAGTGATTTGGCCTTCAAATCTCAGATTTTCGCATAATATTGCATTATAAGCAAGTTTTCTTGCATTTTGTTTCGTACTAAAAATCATTGAATTCAGCAATATTTTGACGTTTATCATCCCCTTTTCCTTTATGTGATATAAACAAAATATCATCGAATTAGGAAATATTTTGCTGTTTTTCCACGTTTTTGTGAATTTTCAGTTTATTGCTATTAATTCATTATATATACGATGAAAATGATGCAAACACATAATTGATTAGAAATTAACCTTAAACACTTCATTTTCAATCAACTATTTGTTTCTCGTTAAAATACTGAGTGACATATATGAAAGGGGAGAAGTTCTGTTTATATTGCATATATCGACGTTTCAGCCGGATTAGAGCGGTTTTACGTGTACATCTTCCATCGGTAATATAAGCGGAAAATCAGGAACATTTTAGTTAATTCTAATGAAAATACATTGATTTTTATCATTTGT
This sequence comes from Procambarus clarkii, assembly GCF_040958095.1. Taxonomy (NCBI): domain Eukaryota; kingdom Metazoa; phylum Arthropoda; class Malacostraca; order Decapoda; family Cambaridae; genus Procambarus; species Procambarus clarkii. Next base: position 462,557 of record NW_027189189.1, read on the forward strand.
ATTTGAAACAACATTGTCATATGTCTTTTCTTAGATCTAAATAATACGAAACCTCGCTCTATGATATGAAGTTAAAATCCTCAAATATGGTAATGTAGTGACATTTTTCACGTTATTCATGAAGTGTGATTTTACGTATATATATTCGTTTTTACCAATATTTCGATACTATATGTTTACTCATGATATGTGATTTGGCCTTCAAATCTCAGAATTTCGCAAATTTTGCATCTTTAAGCAAGTTATCTTGCATTTTGTTTTGTACTAAAAATCATCGAATTTAGCAATATTTTGACCTTCATCATCCCCTTTTCCTTTATGTGATTTAAACAAAATATCATCGAATTAGGCCGTTTTCCACGTTTTTGTGAATTTTCAGTTTATTGTTATTGATTCATTAAATATACGAGAAAAATTGTGCAAACACATAATTGATCAGAAAATAACCTTAAATACTTCATTTGCAATCATCTATTTGTTTCTCGTAAAAATACTGAGTAAGATATTTAAAAGGGGAGAAGTTCTGTTTTTATTGCATATATCGACGATTCAGCCGGATTAGAACGGTTTTACGTGTACATCTTCCATCGGTAATATAAACCGAAAATCAGGAACATTTTAGTTAATTTTAATGAAAACACATTGATTTTTATCATTTGTATTGGAAGCAACATCTTTATACGTTTTTTCTAGGGCCAAAAAAATACGAAACGTCGCTCTATGATTCGAAGATAAAACCATCAAATTTGGTATAATAATGACTTTTTTCACGTTTTTCATATAGTTTGATATTACGTAAATATATTCATTTTTACCAATATTTCGATACTATTTCATGTAGTATCACTATATGTGATTTGGCCTTCAAATCTCAGATTTTCGCATAATATTGCATTTTAAGCAAGTTTTCTTGCATTTCGTTTCATACTAAAAATCATCGAATTCAGCAATATTTTGACGTTGATCATCCCCTTTTCCTTTATGGGATATAAACAAAATATCTTCGAATTAGGAAATATTTTGCTGTTTTTCCACGTTTTTGTGAATTTTCAGTTTATTGCTATTAATTCATTATATATACGATGAAAATGATGCAAACGCATAATTGATTAGAAAATAACCTTAAACACTTCATTTTCAATCAACTATTTGTTTCTCGTTAAAATACTGAGTGACATATTGGAAAGAGGAGAAGTTCTGTTTTTATTGCATATATCGACGTTTCAGCCGGATTAGAGCGGTTTTACGTGTACATCTTCCATCGGTAATATAAACGGAAAATCAGGAACATTTTAGTTAATTCTAATGAAAACACATTGATTTTTATCATTTGTATTTGAAACAACATTGTCATATGTCTTTTCTTAGATCTAAATAATACGAAACCTCGCTCTATGATATGAAGTTAAAATCCTCAAATACGGTAATGTAGTGACATTTTTCACGTTATTCATGAAGTGCGATTTTGCGTATATATATTCGTTTTTACTAATATTTCGATACTACATGTTTTCTCACGATATGTGATTTGACCTTCAAATTTCAGAATTTCGCAAATATTGCATCTTTAAGCAAGTTTTCTTGCATTTTGTTTTGTACTAAAAATCATCGAATTTAGCAATATTTTAACCTTTATCATTCCCTTTTCCTTTATGTGATTTAAACAAAATATCATCGAATTAGGTTGTTTTCTACGTTATTGTGAATTTTCAGTTTATTGTTATTGATTCATTAGATATACGAGAAAAATTATGCAAACACATAATTGATCAGAAAATAACCTTAAATACTTCATTTTCAATCATCTATTTGTTTCTCGTTATAATATTGAGTAAGATATTGAAAAGGGAAGAAGTTCTCTTTTTATTGCATATATCGACGTTTCAGCCGGATTAGAACGGTTTTACGTGTACATCCTCCATCGGTAATATAAACAAAAAATCAGGAACATTTTAGTTAATTTTAATGAAAACACATTGATTTTTATCAATTGTATTGGAAGCAACATCTTTACACGTCTTTTTTAGGGGTCTAAAAAATACGAAACGTCGCTCTATGATTCGAAGTTAAAATCCTCAATTTTGGTATAATAATGATTTTTTTCACGTTTTTCATGAAGTTTGATATTACGTAAATATATTCATTTTTACCAATATTTCGATACAATTTCATGTAGTATCACTATATGTGATTTGGCCTTCATATCTCAGATTTTCGCATAATATTGCATTTTAAGCAAGTTTTCTTGCATTTTGTTTCGTACTAAAAATAATCGAATTCAGCAATATTTTGACGTTTATCATCCCCTTTTCCTTTATGTGATATAAACAAAATATCATCGAATTAGGAAATATTTTGCTGTTTTTCCACGTTTTTGTGAATGTTCAGTTTATTGTTATTGATTCACTAAATATACGAGAAAAATTATGCAAACATATAATTGATCAGAAAATAACCTTAAATACTTCATTTTCAATCATCTATTTGTTTCTCGTTAAAATACTGAGTAAGATATTTAAAAGGGGAGAAGTTGTGTTTTTATTGCATATATCGACGTTTCAGCCAGATTAGAACGGTTTTACGTGTACATCTTCCATCGGTAATATAAACCGAAAATCAGGAACATTTTAGTTAATTTTAATGAAAACACATTGATCTTTATCATTTGTATTGGAAGCAACATCTTTATACGTCTTTTCTAGGGTCTAAAAAATACGAAACGTCGCTCTATGATTCGAAGTTAAAATCCTCAAATTTGGTATAATAATGACTTTTTTCACGTTTTTCATGTAGTTTGATATTACGTAAATATATTCATTTTTACCAATATTTCGATACTATTTCATGTAGTATCACTATAAGTGATTTGGCCTTCAAATCTCAGATTTTCGCATAATATTGCATTATAAGCAAGTTTTCTTGCATTTTGTTTCGTACTAAAACTCATCGAATTCAGCAATATTTTGACGTTTATCATCCCCTTTTCCTTTATGTGATATAAACAAAATATCATCGAATTAGGAAATATTTTGCTGTTTTTCCACGTTTTTGTGAATTTTCAGTTTATTGCTATTAATTCATTATATATACGATGAAAATGATGCAAACACATAATTGATTAGAAATTAACCTTAAACACTTCATTTTCAATCAACTATTTGTTTCTCGTTAAAATACTGAGTGACATATTTGAAAGGGAAGAAGTTCTGTTTATATTGCATATATCGACGTTTCAGCCGGATTAGAGCGGTTTTACGTGTACATCTTCCATCGGTAATATAAACGGAAAATCAGGAACATTTTAGTTAATTCTAATGAAAACACATTGATTTTTATCATTTGTATTTGAAACAACATTGTCATATGTCTTTTCTTAGATCTAAATAATACGAAACCTCGCTCTATGATATGAAGTTAAAATCCTCAAATACGGTAATGTAGTGACATTTTTCACGTTATTCATGAAGTGTGATTTTACGTATATGTATTCGTTTTTACCAATATTTCGATACTACATGTTTTCTCACGATATGTGATTTGGCCTTCAAATCTCAGAATTTCGCAAATTTTGCATCTTTAAGCAAGTTATCTTGCATTTTGTTTTGTACTAAAAATCATCGAATTTAGCAATATTTTGACCTTCATCATCCCCTTTTCCTTTATGTGATTTAAACAAAATATCATCGAATTAGGCCGTTTTCCACGTTTTTGTGAATTTTCAGTTTATTGTTATTGATTCATTAAATATACGAGAAAAATTGTGCAAACACATAATTGATCAGAAAATAACCTTAAATACTTCATTTGCAATCATCTATTTGTTTCTCGTTAAAATACTGAGTAAGATATTTAAAAGGGGAGAAGTTCTGTTTTTATTGCATATATCGACGATTCAGCCGGATTAGAACGGTTTTACGTGTACATCTTCCATCGGTAATATAAACCGAAAATCAGGAACATTTTAGTTAATTTTAATGAAAACACATTGATTTTTATCATTTGTATTGGAAGCAACATCTTTATACGTTTTTTCTAGGGTCTAAAAAATACGAAACGTCGCTCTATGATTCGAAGTTAAAACCATCAAATTTGGTATAATAATGACTTTTTTCACGTTTTTCATATAGTTTGATATTACGTAAATATATTCATTTTTACCAATATTTCGATACTATTTCATGTAGTATCACTATATGTGATTTGGCCTTCAAATCTCAGATTTTCGCATAATATTGCATTTTAAGCAAGTTTTCTTGCATTTCGTTTCATACTAAAAATCATCGAATTCAGCAATATTTTGACGTTGATCATCCCCTTTTCCTTTATGGGATATAAACAAAATATCTTCGAATTAGGAAATATTTTGCTGTTTTTCCACGTTTTTGTGAATTTTCAGTTTATTGCTATTAATTCATTATATATACGATGAAAATGATGCAAACGCATAATTGATTAGAAAATAACCTTAAACACTTCATTTTCAATCAACTATTTGTTTCTCGTTAAAATACTGAGTGACATATTGGAAAGAGGAGAAGTTCTGTTTTTATTGCATATATCGACGTTTCAGCCGGATTAGAGCGGTTTTACGTGTACATCTTCCATCGGTAATATAAACGGAAAATCAGGAACATTTTAGTTAATTCTAATGAAAACACATTGATTTTTATCATTTGTATTTGAAACAACATTGTCATATGTCTTTTCTTAGATCTAAATAATACGAAACCTCGCTCTATGATATGAAGTTAAAATCCTCAAATACGGTAATGTAGTGACATTTTTCACGTTATTCATGAAGTGCGATTTTACGTATATATATTCGTTTTTACTAATATTTCGATACTACATGTTTTCTCACGATATGTGATTTGACCTTCAAATCTCAGAATTTCGCAAATATTGCATCTTTAAGGAAGTTTTCTTGCATTTTGTTTTGTACTAAAAATCATCGAATTTAGCAATATTTTGACCTTTATCATTCCCTTTTCCTTTATGTGATTTAAACAAAATATCATCGAATTAGGTTGTTTTCCACGTTATTGTGAATTTTCAGTTTATTGTTATTGATTCATTAGATATACGAGAAAAATTATGCAAACACATAATTGATCAGAAAATAACCTTAAATACTTCATTTTCAATCATCTATTTGTTTCTCGTTATAATATTGAGTAAGATATTGAAAAGGGAAGAAGTTCTCTTTTTATTGCATATATCGACGTTTCAGCCGGATTAGAACGGTTTTACGTGTACATCCTCCATCGGTAATATAAACAAAAAATCAGGAACATTTTAGTTAATTTTAATGAAAACACATTGATTTTTATCAATTGTATTGGAAGCAACATCTTTACACGTCTTTTCTAGGGGTCTAAAAAATACGAAACGTCGCTCTATGATTCGAAGTTAAAATCCTCAATTTTGGTATAATAATGATTTTTTTCACGTTTTTCATGAAGTTTGATATTACGTAAATATATTCATTTTTACCAATATTTCGATACAATTTCATGTAGTATCACTATATGTGATTTGGCCTTCATATCTCAGATTTTCGCATAATATTGCATTTTAAGCAAGTTTTCTTGCATTTTGTTTCGTACTAAAAATAATCGAATTCAGCAATATTTTGACGTTTATCATCCCCTTTTCCTTTATGTGATATAAACAAAATATCATCGAATTAGGAAATATTTTGCTGTTTTTCCACGTTTTTGTGAATTTTCAGTTTATTGTTATTGATTCATTAAATATACGAGAAAAATTATGCAAACATATAATTGATCAGAAAATAACCTTAAATACTTCATTTTCAATCATCTATTTGTTTCTCGTTAAAATACTGAGTAAGATATTTAAAAGGGGAGAAGTTGTGTTTTTATTGCATATATCGACGTTTCAGCCAGATTAGAACGGTTTTACGTGTACATCTTCCATCGGTAATATAAACCGAAAATCAGGAACATTTTAGTTAATTTTAATGAAAACACATTGATTTTTATCATTTGTATTGGAAGCAACATCTTTATACGTCTTTTCTAGGGTCTAAAAAATACGAAACGTCGCTCTATGATTCGAAGTTAAAATCCTCAAATTTGGTATAATAATGACTTTTTTCACGTTTTTCATGTAGTTTGATATTACGTAAATATATTCATTTTTACCAATATTTCGATACTATTTCATGTTGTATCACTATAAGTGATTTGGCCTTCAAATCTCAGATTTTCGCATAATATTGCATTATAAGCAAGTTTTCTTGCATTTTGTTTCGTACTAAAAATCATCGAATTCAGCAATATTTTGACGTTTATCATCCCCTTTTCCTTTATGTGATATAAACAAAATATCATCGAATTAGGAAATATTTTGCTGTTTTTCCACGTTTTTGTGAATTTTCAGTTTATTGCTATTAATTCATTATATATACGATGAAAATGATGCAAACACATAATTGATTAGAAATTAACCTTAAACACTTCATTTTCAATCAACTATTTGTTTCTCGTTAAAATACTGAGTGACATATTTGAAAGGGGAGAAGTTCTGTTTATATTGCATATATCGACGTTTCAGCCGGATTAGAGCGGTTTTACGTGTACATCTTCCATCGGTAATATAAACGGAAAATCAGGAACATTTTAGTTAATTCTAATGAAAACACATTGATTTTTATCATTTGTATTTGAAACAACATTGTCATATGTCTTTTCTTAGATCTAAATAATACGAAACCTCGCTCTATGATATGAAGTTAAAATCCTCAAATATGGTAATGTAGTGACATTTTTCACGTTATTCATGAAGTGTGATTTTACGTATATGTATTCGTTTTTACCAATATTTCGATACTACATGTTTTCTCACGATATGTGATTTGGCCTTCAAATCTCAGAATTTCGCAAATTTTGCATCTTTAAGCAAGTTATCTTGCATTTTGTTTTGTACTAAAAATCATCGAATTTAGCAATATTTTGACCTTCATCATCCCCTTTTCCTTTATGTGATTTAAACAAAATATCATCGAATTAGGCCGTTTTCCACGTTTTTGTGAATTTTCAGTTTATTGTTATTGATTCATTAAATATACGAGAAAAATTGTGCAAACACATAATTGATCAGAAAATAACCTTAAATACTTCATTTGCAATCATCTATTTGTTTCTCGTTAAAATACTGAGTAAGATATTTAAAAGGGGAGAAGTTCTGTTTTTATTGCATATATCGACGATTCAGCCGGATTAGAACGGTTTTACGTGTACATCTTCCTTCGGTAATATAAACCGAAAATCAGGAACATTTTAGTTAATTTTAATGAAAACACATTGATTTTTATCATTTGTATTGGAAGCAACATCTTTATACGTTTTTTCTAGGGTCTAAAAAATACGAAACGTCGCTCTATGATTCGAAGTTAAAACCATCAAATTTGGTATAATAATGACTTTTTTCACGTTTTTCATATAGTTTGATATTACGTAAATATATTCATTTTTACCAATATTTCGATACTATTTCATGTAGTATCACTATATGTGATTTGGCCTTCAAATCTCAGATTTTCGCATAATATTGCATTTTAAGCAAGTTTTCTTGCATTTCGTTTCATACTAAAAATCATCGAATTCAGCAATATTTTGACGTTGATCATCCCCTTTTCCTTTATAAGATATAAACAAAATATCTTCGAATTAGGAAATATTTTGCTGTTTTTCCACGTTTTTGTGAATTTTCAGTTTATTGCTATTAATTCATTATATATACGATGAAAATGATGCAAACGCATAATTGATTAGAAAATAACCTTAAACACTTCATTTTCAATCAACTATTTGTTTCTCGTTAAAATACTGAGTGACATATTGGAAAGAGGAGAAGTTCTGTTTTTATTGCATATATCGACGTTTCAGCCGGATTAGAGCGGTTTTACGTGTACATCTTCCATCGGTAATATAAACGGAAAATCAGGAACATTTTAGTTAATTCTAATGAAAACACATTGATTTTTATCATTTGTATTTGAAACAACATTGTCATATGTCTTTTCTTAGATCTAAATAATACGAAACCTCGCTCTATGATATGAAGTTAAAATCCTCAAATACGGTAATGTAGTGACATTTTTCACGTTATTCATGAAGTGCGATTTTACGTATATATATTCGTTTTTACTAATATTTCGATACTACATGTTTTCTCACGATATGTGATTTGGCCTTTAAATCTCAGAATTTCGCAAATATTGCATCTTTAAGCAAGTTTTCTTGCATTTTGTTTTGTACTAAAAATCATCGAATTTAGCAATATTTTGACCTTTATCATTCCCTTTTCCTTTATGTGATTTAAACAAAATATCATCGAATTAGGCCGTTTTCCACGTTATTGTGAATTTTCAGTTTATTGTTATTGATTCATTAGATATACGAGAAAAATTATGCAAACACATAATTGATCAGAAAATAACCTTAAATACTTCATTTTCAATCATCTATTTGTTTCTCGTTATAATATTGAGTAAGATATTAAAAAGGGAAGAAGTTCTCTTTTTATTGCATATATCGACGTTTCAGCCGGATTAGAACGGTTTTACGTGTACATCCTCCATCGGTAATATAAACCAAAAATCAGGAACATTTTAGTTAATTTTAATGAAAACACATTGATTTTTATCAATTGTATTGGAAGCAACATCTTTACACGTCTTTTCTAGGGGTCTAAAAAATACGAAACGTCGCTCTATGATTCGAAGTTAAAATCCTCAATTTTGGTATAATAATGATTTTTTTCACGTTTTTCATGAAGTTTGATATTACGTAAATATATTCATTTTTACCAATATTTCGATACTATTTCATGTAGTATCACTATATGTGATTTGGCCTTCAAATCTCAGATTTTCGCATAATATTGCATTTTAAGCAAGTTTTCTTGCATTTCGTTTCATACTAAAAATCATCGAATTCAGCAATATTTTGACGTTGATCATCCCCTTTTCCTTTATGGGATATAAACAAAATATCTTCGAATTAGGAAATATTTTGCTGTTTTTCCACGTTTTTGTGAATTTTCAGTTTATTGCTATTAATTCATTATATATACGATGAAAATGATGCAAACGCATAATTGATTAGAAAATAACCTTAAACACTTCATTTTCAATCAACTATTTGTTTCTCGTTAAAATACTGAGTGACATATTGGGAAGAGGAGAAGTTCTGTTTTTATTGCATATATCGACGTTTCAGCCGGATTAGAGCGGTTTTACGTGTACATCTTCCATCGGTAATATAAACGGAAAATCAGGAACATTTTAGTTAATTCTAATGAAAACACATTGATTTTTATCATTTGTATTTGAAACAACATTGTCATATGTCTTTTCTTAGATCTAAATAATACGAAACCTCGCTCTATGATATGAAGTTAAAATCCTCAAATACGGTAATGTAGTGACATTTTTCACGTTATTCATGAAGTGCGATTTTACGTATATATATTCGTTTTTACTAATATTTCGATACTACATGTTTTCTCACGATATGTGATTTGGCCTTCAAATCTCAGAATTTCGCAAATATTGCATCTTTAAGCAAGTTTTCTTGCATTTTGTTTTGTACTAAAAATCATCGAATTTAGCAATATTTTGACCTTTATCATTCCCTTTTCCTTTGTGTGATTTAAACAAAATATCATCGAATTAGGCCGTTTTCCACGTTATTGTGAATTTTCAGTTTATTGTTATTGATTCATTAGATATACGAGAAAAATTATGCAAACACATAATTGATCAGAAAATAACCTTAAATACTTCATTTTCAATCATCTATTTGTTTCTCGTTATAATATTGAGTAAGATATTGAAAAGGGAAGAAGTTCTCTTTTTATTGCATATATCGACGTTTCAGCCGGATTAGAACGGTTTTACGTGTACATCCTCCATCGGTAATATAAACCAAAAATCAGGAACATTTTAGTTAATTTTATTGAAAACACATTGATTTTTATCAATTGTATTGGAAGCAACATCTTTACACGTCTTTTCTAGGGGTCTAAAAAATACGAAACGTCGCTCTATGATTCGAAGTTAAAATCCTCAATTTTGGTATAATAATGATTTTTTTCACGTTTTTCATGAAGTTTGATATTACGTAAATATATTCATTTTTACCAATATTTCGATACAATTTCATGTAGTATCACTATATGTGATTTGGCCTTCATATCTCAGATTTTCGCATAATATTGCATTTTAAGCAAGTTTTCTTGCATTTTGTTTCGTACTAAAAATAATCGAATTCAGCAATATTTTGACGTTTATCATCCCCTTTTCCTTTATGTGATATAAACAAAATATCATCGAATTAGGAAATATTTTGCTGTTTTTCCACGTTTTTGTGAATTTTCAGTTTATTGTTATTGATTCATTAAATATACGAGAAAAATTATGCAAACATATAATTGATCAGAAAATAACCTTAAATACTTCATTTTCAATCATCTATTTGTTTCTCGTTAAAATACTGAGTAAGATATTTAAAAGGGGAGAAGTTCTGTTTTTATTGCATATATCGACGTTTCAGCCAGATTAGAACGGTTTTACGTGTACATCTTCCATCGGTAATATAAACCGAAAATCAGGAACATTTTAGTTAATTTTAATGAAAACACATTGATTTTTATCATTTGTATTGGAAGCAACATCTTTATACGTCTTTTCTAGGGTCTAAAAAATACGAAACGTCGCTCTATGATTCGAAGTTAAAATCCTCAAATTTGGTATAATAATGACTTTTTTCACGTTTTTCATGTAGTTTGATATTACGTAAATATATTCATTTTTACCAATATTTCGATACTATTTCATGTAGTATCACTATAAGTGATTTGGCCTTCAAATCTCAGATTTTCGCATAATATTGCATTATAAGCAAGTTTTCTTGCATTTTGTTTCGTACTAAAAATCATTGAATTCAGCAATATTTTGACGCTTATCATCCCCTTTTCCTTTATGTGATATAAACAAAATATCATCGAATTAGGAAATATTTTGCTGTTTTTCCACGTTTTTGTGAATTTTCAGTTTATTGCTATTAATTCATTATATATACGATGAAAATGATGCAAACACATAATTGATTAGAAATTAACCTTAAACACTTCATTTTCAATCAACTATTTGTTTCTCGTTAAAATACTGAGTGACATATATGAAAGGGGAGAAGTTCTGTTTATATTGCATATATCGACGTTTCAGCCGGATTAGAGCGGTTTTACGTGTACATCTTCCATCGGTAATATAAACGGAAAATCAGGAACATTTTAGTTAATTCTAATGAAAATACATTGATTTTTATCATTTGTATTTGAAACAACATTGTCATATGTCTTTTCTTAGATCTAAATAATACGAAACCTCGCTCTATGATATGAAGTTAAAATCCTCAAATATGGTAATGTAGTGACATTTTTCACGTTATTCATGAAGTGTGATTTTACGTATATATATTCGTTTTTACCAATATTTCGATACTACATGTTTTCTCATGATATGTGATTTGGCCTTCAAATCTCAGAATTTCGCAAATTTTGCATCTTTAAGCAAGTTATCTTGCATTTTGTTTTGTACTAAAAATCATCGAATTTAGCAATATTTTGACCTTCATCATCCCCTTTTCCTTTATGTGATTTAAACAAAATATCATCGAATTAGGCCGTTTTCCACGTTTTTGTGAATTTTCAGTTTATTGTTATTGATTCATTAAATATACGAGAAAAATTGTGCAAACACATAATTGATCAGAAAATAACCTTAAATACTTCATTTGCAATCATCTATTTGTTTCTCGTAAAAATACTGAGTAAGATATTTAAAAGGGGAGAAGTTCTGTTTTTATTGCATATATCGACGATTCAGCCGGATTAGAACGGTTTTACGTGTACATCTTCCATCGGTAATATAAACCGAAAATCAGGAACATTTTAGTTAATTTTAATGAAAACACATTGATTTTTATCATTTGTATTGGAAGCAACATCTTTATACGTTTTTTCTAGGGCCAAAAAAATACGAAACGTCGCTCTATGATTCGAAGATAAAACCATCAAATTTGGTATAATAATGACTTTTTTCACGTTTTTCATATAGTTTGATATTACGTAAATATATTCATTTTTACCAATATTTCGATACTATTTCATGTAGTATCACTATATGTGATTTGGCCTTCAAATCTCAGATTTTCGCATAATATTGCATTTTAAGCAAGTTTTCTTGCATTTCGTTTCATACTAAAAATCATCGAATTCAGCAATATTTTGACGTTGATCATCCCCTTTTCCTTTATGGGATATAAACAAAATATCTTCGAATTAGGAAATATTTTGCTGTTTTTCCACGTTTTTGTGAATTTTCAGTTTATTGCTATTAATTCATTATATATACGATGAAAATGATGCAAACGCATAATTGATTAGAAAATAACCTTAAACACTTCATTTTCAATCAACTATTTGTTTCTCGTTAAAATACTGAGTGACATATTGGAAAGAGGAGAAGTTCTGTTTTTATTGCATATATCGACGTTTCAGCCGGATTAGAGCGGTTTTACGTGTACATCTTCCATCGGTAATATAAACGGAAAATCAGGAACATTTTAGTTAATTCTAATGAAAACACATTGATTTTTATCATTTGTATTTGAAACAACATTGTCATATGTCTTTTCTTAGATCTAAATAATACGAAACCTCGCTCTATGATATGAAGTTAAAATCCTCAAATACGGTAATGTAGTGACATTTTTCACGTTATTCATGAAGTGCGATTTTACGTATATATATTCGTTTTTACTAATATTTCGATACTACATGTTTTCTCACGATATGTGATTTGACCTTCAAATCTCAGAATTTCGCAAATATTGCATCTTTAAGGAAGTTTTCTTGCATTTTGTTTTGTACTAAAAATCATCGAATTTAGCAATATTTTGACCTTTATCATTCCCTTTTCCTTTATGTGATTTAAACAAAATATCATCGAATTAGGTTGTTTTCCACGTTATTGTGAATTTTCAGTTTATTGTTATTGATTCATTAGATATACGAGAAAAATTATGCAAACACATAATTGATCAGAAAATAACCTTAAATACTTCATTTTCAATCATCTATTTGTTTCTCGTTATAATATTGAGTAAGATATTGAAAAGGGAAGAAGTTCTCTTTTTATTGCATATATCGACGTTTCAGCCGGATTAGAACGGTTTTACGTGTACATCCTCCATCGGTAATATAAACAAAAAATCAGGAACATTTTAGTTAATTTTAATGAAAACACATTGATTTTTATCAATTGTATTGGAAGCAACATCTTTACACGTCTTTTCTAGGGGTCTAAAAAATACGAAACGTCGCTCTATGATTCGAAGTTAAAATCCTCAATTTTGGTATAATAATGATTTTTTTCACGTTTTTCATGAAGTTTGATATTACGTAAATATATTCATTTTTACCAATATTTCGATACAATTTCATGTAGTATCACTATATGTGATTTGGCCTTCATATTTCAGATTTTCGCATAATATTGCATTTTAAGCAAGTTTTCTTGCATTTTGTTTCGTACTAAAAATAATCGAATTCAGCAATATTTTGACGTTTATCATCCCCTTTTCCTTTATGTGATATAAACAAAATATCATCGAATTAGGAAATATTTTGCTGTTTTTCCACGTTTTTGTGAATTTTCAGTTTATTGTTATTGATTCATTAAATATACGAGAAAAATTATGCAAACATATAATTGATCAGAAAATAACCTTAAATACTTCATTTTCAATCATCTATTTGTTTCTCGTTAAAATACTGAGTAAGATATTTAAAAGGGGAAAAGTTCTGTTTTTATTGCATATATCGACGATTCAGCCGGATTAGAACGGTTTTACGTGTACATCCTCCATCGGTAATATAAACCAAAAATCAGGAACATTTTAGTTAATTTTAATGAAAACACATTGATTTTTATCAATTGTATTGGAAGCAACATCTTTACACGTCTTTTCTAGGGGTCTAAAAAATACGAAACGTCGCTCTATGATTCGAAGTTAAAATCCTCAATTTTGGTATAATAATGATTTTTTTCACGTTTTTCATGAAGTTTGATATTACGTAAATATATTCATTTTTACCAATATTTCGATACAATTTCATGTAGTATCACTATATGTGATTTGGCCTTCATATCTCAGATTTTCGCATAATATTGCATTTTAAGCAAGTTTTGTTTCGTACTAAAAATAATCGAATTCAGCAATATTTTGACGTTTATCATCCCCTTTTCCTTTATGTGATATAAACAAAATATCATCGAATTAGGAAATATTTTGCTGTTTTTCCACGTTTTTGTGAATTTTCAGTTTATTGTTATTGATTCATTAAATATACGAGAAAAATTTTGCAAACATATAATTGATCAGAAAATAACCTTAAATACTTCATTTTCAATCATTTATTTGTTTCTCGTTAAAATACTGAGTAAGATATTTAAAAGGGGAGAAGTTCTGTTTTTATTGCATATATCGACGTTTCAGCCAGATTAGAACGGTTTTACGTGTACATCTTCCATCGGTAATATAAACCGAAAATCAGGAACATTTTAGTTAATTTTAATGAACACATTGATTTTTATCATTTGTATTGGAAGCAACATCTTTATACGTCTTTTCTAGGGTCTAAAAAATACGAAACGTCGCTCTATGATTCGAAGTTAAAATCCTCAAATTTGGTATAATAATGACTTTTTTCACGTTTTTCATGTAGTTTGATATTACGTAAATATATTCATTTTTACCAATATTTCGATACTATTTCATGTAGTATCACTATAAGTGATTTGGCCTTCAAATCTCAGATTTTCGCATAATATTGCATTATAAGCAAGTTTTCTTGCATTTTGTTTCGTACTAAAAATCATTGAATTCAGCAATATTTTGACGTTTATCATCCCCTTTTCCTTTATGTGATATAAACAAAATATCATCGAATTAGGAAATATTTTGCTGTTTTTCCACGTTTTTGTGAATTTTCAGTTTATTGCTATTAATTCATTATATATACGATGAAAATGATGCAAACACATAATTGATTAGAAATTAACCTTAAACACTTCATTTTCAATCAACTATTTGTTTCTCGTTAAAATACTGAGTTACATATTTGAAAGGGGAGAAGTTCTGTTTATATTGCATATATCGACGTTTCAGCCGGATTAGAGCGGTTTTACGTGTACATCTTCCATCGGTAATATAAACGGAAAATCAGGAACATTTTAGTTAATTCTAATGAAAACACATTGATTTTTATCATTTGTATTTGAAACAACATTGTCATATGTCTTTTCTTAAATCTAAATAATACGAAACCTCGCTCTATGATATGAAGTTAA
The DNA here is from genome assembly GCF_040958095.1 of Procambarus clarkii. Lineage (NCBI taxonomy): Eukaryota > Metazoa > Arthropoda > Malacostraca > Decapoda > Cambaridae > Procambarus > Procambarus clarkii. The sequence continues at coordinate 478,002 of NW_027189189.1, forward strand.
AATCCTCAAATATGGTAATGTAGTGACATTTTTCACGTTATTCATGAAGTGTGATTTTACGTATATGTATTCGTTTTTACCAATATTTCGATACTACATGTTTTCTCATGATATGTGATTTGGCCTTCAAATCTCAGAATTTCGCAAATTTTGCATCTTTAAGCAAGTTATCTTGCATTTTGTTTTGTACTAAAAATCATCGAATTTAGCAATATTTTGACCTTCATCATCCCCTTTTCCTTTATGTGATTTAAACAAAATATCATCGAATTAGGCCGTTTTCCACGTTTTTGTGAATTTTCAGTTTATTGTTATTGATTCATTAAATATACGAGAAAAATTGTGCAAACACATAATTGATCAGAAAATAACCTTAAATACTTCATTTGCAATCATCTATTTGTTTCTCGTAAAAATACTGAGTAAGATATTTAAAAGGGGAAAAGTTCTGTTTTTATTGCATATATCGACGATTCAGCCGGATTAGAACGGTTTTACGTGTACATCTTCCATCGGTAATATAAACCGAAAATCAGGAACATTTTAGTTAATTTTAATGAAAACACATTGATTTTTATCATTTGTATTGGAAGCAACATCTTTATACGTTTTTTCTAGGGTCTAAAAAATACGAAACGTCGCTCTATGATTCGAAGTTAAAATCCTCAAATTTGGTATAATAATGACTTTTTTCACGTTTTTCATGTAGTTTGATATTACGTAAATATATTCATTTTTACCAATATTTCGATACTATTTCATGTAGTATCACTATAAGTGATTTGGCCTTCAAATCTCAGATTTTCGCATAATATTGCATTATAAGCAAGTTTTCTTGCATTTTGTTTCGTACTAAAAATCATTGAATTCAGCAATATTTTGACGTTTATCATCCCCTTTTCCTTTATGTGATATAAACAAAATATCATCGAATTAGGAAATATTTTGCTGTTTTTCCACGTTTTTGTGAATTTTCAGTTTATTGCTATTAATTCATTATATATACGATGAAAATGATGCAAACACATAATTGATTAGAAATTAACCTTAAACACTTCATTTTCAATCAACTATTTGTTTCTCGTTAAAATACTGAGTTACATATTTGAAAGGGGAGAAGTTCTGTTTATATTGCATATATCGACGTTTCAGCCGGATTAGAGCGGTTTTACGTGTACATCTTCCATCGGTAATATAAACGGAAAATCAGGAACATTTTAGTTAATTCTAATGAAAACACATTGATTTTTATCATTTGTATTTGAAACAACATTGTCATATGTCTTTTCTTAAATCTAAATAATACGAAACCTCGCTCTATGATATGAAGTTAAAATCCTCAAATATGGTAATGTAGTGACATTTTTCACGTTATTCATGAAGTGTGATTTTACGTATATATATTCGTTTTTACCAATATTTCGATACTACATGTTTTCTCATGATATGTGATTTGGCCTTCAAATCTCAGAATTTCGCAAATTTTGCATCTTTAAGCAAGTTATCTTGCATTTTGTTTTGTACTAAAAATCATCGAATTTAGCAATATTTTGACCTTCATCATCCCCTTTTCCTTTATGTGATTTAAACAAAATATCATCGAATTAGGCCGTTTTCCACGTTTTTGTGAATTTTCAGTTTATTGTTATTGATTCATTAAATATACGAGAAAAATTGTGCAAACACATAATTGATCAGAAAATAACCTTAAATACTTCATTTGCAATCATCTATTTGTTTCTCGTAAAAATACTGAGTAAGATATTTAAAAGGGGAAAAGTTCTGTTTTTATTGCATATATCGACGATTCAGCCGGATTAGAACGGTTTTACGTGTACATCTTCCATCGGTAATATAAACCGAAAATCAGGAACATTTTAGTTAATTTTAATGAAAACACATTGATTTTTATCATTTGTATTGGAAGCAACATCTTTATACGTTTTTTCTAGGGTCTAAAAAATACGAAACGTCGCTCTATGATTCGAAGTTAAAATCCTCAAATTTGGTATAATAATGACTTTTTTCACGTTTTTCATGTAGTTTGATATTACGTAAATATATTCATTTTTACCAATATTTCGATACTATTTCATGTAGTATCACTATAAGTGATTTGGCCTTCAAATCTCAGATTTTCGCATAATATTGCATTATAAGCAAGTTTTCTTGCATTTTGTTTCGTACTAAAAATCATTGAATTCAGCAATATTTTGACGTTTATCATCCCCTTTTCCTTTATGTGATATAAACAAAATATCATCGAATTAGGAAATATTTTGCTGTTTTTCCACGTTTTTGTGAATTTTCAGTTTATTGCTATTAATTCATTATATATACGATGAAAATGATGCAAACACATAATTGATTAGAAATTAACCTTAAACACTTCATTTTCAATCAACTATTTGTTTCTCGTTAAAATACTGAGTTACATATTTGAAAGGGGAGAAGTTCTGTTTATATTGCATATATCGACGTTTCAGCCGGATTAGAGCGGTTTTACGTGTACATCTTCCATCGGTAATATAAACGGAAAATCAGGAACATTTTAGTTAATTCTAATGAAAACACATTGATTTTTATCATTTGTATTTGAAACAACATTGTCATATGTCTTTTCTTAAATCTAAATAATTCGAAACCTCGCTCTATGATATGAAGTTAAAATCCTCAAATATGGTAATGTAGTGACATTTTTCACGTTATTCATGAAGTGTGATTTTACGTATATATATTCGTTTTTACCAATATTTCGATACTACATGTTTTCTCATGATATGTGATTTGGCCTTCAAATCTCAGAATTTCGCAAATTTTGCATCTTTAAGCAAGTTATCTTGCATTTTGTTTTGTACTAAAAATCATCGAATTTAGCAATATTTTGACCTTCATCATCCCCTTTTCCTTTATGTGATTTAAACAAAATATCATCGAATTAGGCCGTTTTCCACGTTTTTGTGAATTTTCAGTTTATTGTTATTGATTCATTAAATATACGAGAAAAATTGTGCAAACACATAATTGATCAGAAAATAACCTTAAATACTTCATTTGCAATCATCTATTTGTTTCTCGTAAAAATACTGAGTAAGATATTTAAAAGGGGAAAAGTTCTGTTTTTATTGCATATATCGACGATTCAGCCGGATTAGAACGGTTTTACGTGTACATCTTCCATCGGTAATATAAACCGAAAATCAGGAACATTTTAGTTAATTTTAATGAAAACACATTGATTTTTATCATTTGTATTGGAAGCAACATCTTTATACGTTTTTTCTAGGGTCTAAAAAATACGAAACGTCGCTCTATGATTCGAAGTTAAAACCATCAAATTTGGTATAATAATGACTTTTTTCACGTTTTTCGTATAGTTTGATATTACGTAAATATATTCATTTTTACCAATATTTCGATACTATTTCATGTAGTATCACTATATGTGATTTGGCCTTCAAATCTCAAATTTTCGCATAATATTGCATTTTAAGCAAGTTTTCTTGCATTTCATTTCATACTAAAAATCATCGAATTCAGCAATATTTTGACGTTGATCATCCCCTTTTCCTTTATGGGATATAAACAAAATATCTTCGAATTAGGAAATATTTTGCTGTTTTTCCACGTTTTTGTGAATTTTCAGTTTATTGCTATTAATTCATTATATATACGATGAAAATGATGCAAACGCATAATTGATTAGAAAATAACCTTAAACACTTCATTTTCAATCAACTATTTGTTTCTCGTTAAAATACTGAGTGACATATTGGAAAGAGGAGAAGTTCTGTTTTTATTGCATATATCGACGTTTCAGCCGGATTAGAGCGGTTTTACGTGTACATCTTCCATCGGTAATATAAACGGAAAATCAGGAACATTTTAGTTAATTCTAATGAAAACACATTGATTTTTATCATTTGTATTTGAAACAACATTGTCATATGTCTTTTCTTAGATCTAAATAATACGAAACCTCGCTCTATGATATGAAGTTAAAATCCTCAAATACGGTAATGTAGTGACATTTTTCACGTTATTCATGAAGTGCGATTTTACGTATATATATTCGTTTTTACTAATATTTCGATACTACATGTTTTCTCACGATATGTGATTTGGCCTTCAAATCTCAGAATTTCGCAAATATTGCATCTTTAAGCAAGTTTTCTTGCATTTTGTTTTGTACTAAAAATCATCGAATTTAGCAATATTTTGACCTTTATCATTCCCTTTTCCTTTATGTGATTTAAACAAAATATCATCGAATTAGGCCGTTTTCCACGTTATTGTGAATTTTCAGTTTATTGTTATTGATTCATTAAATATACGAGAAAAATTGTGCAAACACATAATTGATCAGAAAATAACCTTAAATACTTCATTTGCAATCATCTATTTGTTTCTCGAAAAAATACTGAGTAAGATATTTAAAAGGGGAAAAGTTCTGTTTTTATTGCATATATCGACGATTCAGCCGGATTAGAACGGTTTTACGTGTACATCTTCCATCGGTAATATAAACCGAAAATCAGGAACATTTTAGTTAATTTTAATGAAAACACATTGATTTTTATCATTTGTATTGGAAGCAACATCTTTATACGTTTTTTCTAGGGTCTAAAAAATACGAAACGTCGCTCTATGATTCGAAGTTAAAACCATCAAATTTGGTATAATAATGACTTTTTTCACGTTTTTCGTATAGTTTGATATTACGTAAATATATTCATTTTTACCAATATTTCGATACTATTTCATGTAGTATCACTATATGTGATTTGGCCTTCAAATCTCAAATTTTCGCATAATATTGCATTTTAAGCAAGTTTTCTTGCATTTCGTTTCATACTAAAAATCATCGAATTCAGCAATATTTTGACGTTGATCATCCCCTTTTCCTTTATGGGATATAAACAAAATATCTTCGAATTAGGAAATATTTTGCTGTTTTTCCACGTTTTTGTGAATTTTCAGTTTATTGCTATTAATTCATTATATATACGATGAAAATGATGCAAACGCATAATTGATTAGAAAATAACCTTAAACACTTCATTTTCAATCAACTATTTGTTTCTCGTTAAAATACTGAGTGACATATTGGAAAGAGGAGAAGTTCTGTTTTTATTGCATATATCGACGTTTCAGCCGGATTAGAGCGGTTTTACGTGTACATCTTCCATCGGTAATATAAACGGAAAATCAGGAACATTTTAGTTAATTCTAATGAAAACACATTGATTTTTATCATTTGTATTTGAAACAACATTGTCATATGTCTTTTCTTAGATCTAAATAATACGAAACCTCGCTCTATGATATGAAGTTAAAATCCTCAAATACGGTAATGTAGTGACATTTTTCACGTTATTCATGAAGTGCGATTTTACGTATATATATTCGTTTTTACTAATATTTCGATACTACATGTTTTCTCACGATATGTGATTTGGCCTTCAAATCTCAGAATTTCGCAAATATTGCATCTTTAAGCAAGTTTTCTTGCATTTTGTTTTGTACTAAAAATCATCGAATTTAGCAATATTTTGACCTTTATCATTACCTTTTCCTTTATGTGATTTAAACAAAATATCATCGAATTAGGCCGTTTTCCACGTTATTGTGAATTTTCAGTTTATTGTTATTGATTCATTAGATATACGAGAAAAATTATGCAAACACATAATTGATCAGAAAATAACCTTAAATACTTCATTTTCAATCATCTATTTGTTTCTCGTTATAATATTGAGTAAGATATTGAAAAGGGAAGAAGTTCTCTTTTTATTGCATATATCGACGTTTCAGCCGGATTAGAACGGTTTTACGTGTACATCCTCCATCGGTAATATAAACCAAAAATCAGGAACATTTTAGTTAATTTTAATGAAAACACATTGATTTTTATCAATTGTATTGGAAGCAACATCTTTACACGTCTTTTCTAGGGGTCTAAAAAATACGAAACGTCGCTCTATGATTCGAAGTTAAAATCCTCAATTTTGGTATAATAATGATTTTTTTCACGTTTTTCATGAAGTTTGATATTACGTAAATATATTCATTTTTACCAATATTTCGATACAATTTCATGTAGTATCACTATATGTGATTTGGCCTTCGTATCTCAGATTTTCGCATAATATTGCATTTTAAGCAAGTTTTGTTTCGTACTAAAAATAATCGAATTCAGCAATATTTTGACGTTTATCATCCCCTTTTCCTTTATGTGATATAAACAAAATATCATCGAATTAGGAAATATTTTGCTGTTTTTCCACGTTTTTGTGAATTTTCAGTTTATTGTTATTGATTCATTAAATATACGAGAAAAATTATGCAAACATATAATTGATCAGAAAATAACCTTAAATACTTCATTTTCAATCATTTATTTGTTTCTCGTTAAAATACTGAGTAAGATATTTAAAAGGGGAGAAGTTCTGTTTTTATTGCATATATCGACGTTTCAGCCAGATTAGAACGGTTTTACGTGTACATCTTCCATCGGTAATATAAACCGAAAATCAGGAACATTTTAGTCAATTTTAATGAACACATTGATTTTTATCATTTGTATTGGAAGCAACATCTTTATACGTCTTTTCTAGGGTCTAAAAAATACGAAACGTCGCTCTATGATTCGAAGTTAAAATCCTCAAATTTGGTATAATAATGACTTTTTTCACGTTTTTCATGTAGTTTGATATTACGTAAATATATTCATTTTTACCAATATTTCGATACTATTTCATGTAGTATCACTATAAGTGATTTGGCCTTCAAATCTCAGATTTTCGCATAATATTGCATTATAAGCAAGTTTTCTTGCATTTTGTTTCGTACTAAAAATCATTGAATTCAGCAATATTTTGACGTTTATCATCCCCTTTTCCTTTATGTGATATAAACAAAATATCATCAAATTAGGAAATATTTTGCTGTTTTTCCACGTTTTTGTGAATTTTCAGTTTATTGCTATTAATTCATTATATATACGATGAAAATGATGCAAACACATAATTGATTAGAAATTAACCTTAAACACTTCATTTTCAATCAACTATTTGTTTCTCGTTAAAATACTGAGTTACATATTTGAAAGGGGAGAAGTTCTGTTTATATTGCATATATCGACGTTTCAGCCGGATTAGAGCGGTTTTACGTGTACATCTTCCATCGGTAATATAAACGGAAAATCAGGAACATTTTAGTTAATTCTAATGAAAACACATTGATTTTTATCATTTGTATTTGAAACAACATTGTCATATGTCTTTTCTTAGATCTAAATAATACGAAACCTCGCTCTATGATATGAAGTTAAAATCCTCAAATATGGTAATGTAGTGACATTTTTCACGTTATTCATGAAGTGTGATTTTACGTATATATATTCGTTTTTACCAATATTTCGATACTACATGTTTTCTCACGATATGTGATTTGGCCTTCAAATCTCAGAATTTCGCAAATTTTGCATCTTTAAGCAAGTTATCTTGCATTTTGTTTTGTACTAAAAATCATCGAATTTAGCAATATTTTGACCTTCAACATCCCCTTTTCCTTTATGTGATTTAAACAAAATATCATCGAATTAGGCCGTTTTCCACGTTTTTGTGAATTTTCAGTTTATTGTTATTGATTCATTAAATATACGAGAAAAATTGTGCAAACACATAATTGATCAGAAAATAACCTTAAATACTTCATTTGCAATCATCTATTTGTTTCTCGTTAAAATACTGAGTAAGATATTTAAAAGGGGAGAAGTTCTGTTTTTATTGCATATATCGACGATTCAGCCGGATTAGAACGGTTTTACGTGTACATCTTCCATCGGTAATATAAACCGAAAATCAGGAACATTTTAGTTAATTTTAATGAAAACACATTGATTTTTATCATTTGTATTGGAAGCAACATCTTTATACGTTTTTTCTAGGGTCTAAAAAATACGAAACGTCGCTCTATGATTCGAAGTTAAAACCATCAAATTTGGTATAATAATGACTTTTTTCACGTTTTTCATATAGTTTGATATTACGTAAATATATTCATTTTTACCAATATTTCGATACTATTTCATGTAGTATCACTATATGTGATTTGGCCTTCAAATCTCAGATTTTCGCATAATATTGCATTTTAAGCAAGTTTTCTTGCATTTCGTTTCATACTAAAAATCATCGAATTCAGCAATATTTTGACGTTGATCATCCCCTTTTCCTTTATGGGATATAAACAAAATATCTTCGTATTAGGAAATATTTTGCTGTTTTTCCACGTTTTTGTGAATTTTCAGTTTATTGCTATTAATTCATTATATATACGATGAAAATGATGCAAACGCATAATTGATTAGAAAATAACCTTAAACACTTCATTTTCAATCAACTATTTGTTTCTCGTTAAAATACTGAGTGACATATTGGAAAGAGGAGAAGTTCTGTTTTTATTGCATATATCGACGTTTCAGCCGGATTAGAGCGGTTTTACGTGTACATCTTCCATCGGTAATATAAACGGAAAATCAGGAACATTTTAGTTAATTCTAATGAAAACACATTGATTTTTATCATTTGTATTTGAAACAACATTGTCATATGTATTTTCTTAAATCTAAATAATACGAAACCTCGCTCTATGATATGAAGTTAAAATCCTCAAATATGGTAATGTAGTGACATTTTTCACGTTATTCATGAAGTGCGATTTTACGTATATATATTCGTTTTTACTAATATTTCGATACTACATGTTTTCTCACGATATGTGATTTGGCCTTCAAATCTCAGAATTTCGCAAATATTGCATCTTTAAGCAAGTTTTCTTGCATTTTGTTTTGTACTAAAAATCATCGAATTTAGCAATATTTTGACCTTTATCATTCCCTTTTCCTTTATGTGATTTAAACAAAATATCATCGAATTAGGCCGTTTTCCACGTTATTGTGAATTTTCAGTTTATTGTTATTGATTCATTAGATATACGAGAAAAATTATGCAAACACATAATTGATCAGAAAATAACCTTAAATACTTCATTTTCAATCATCTATTTGTTTCTCGTTATAATATTGAGTAAGATATTGAAAAGGGAAGAAGTTCTCTTTTTATTGCATATATCGACGTTTCAGCCGGATTAGAACGGTTTTACGTGTACATCCTCCATCGGTAATATAAACCAAAAATCAGGAACATTTTAGTTAATTTTAATGAAAACACATTGATTTTTATCAATTGTATTGGAAGCAACATCTTTACACGTCTTTTCTAGGGGTCTAAAAAATACGAAACGTCGCTCTATGATTCGAAGTTAAAATCCTCAATTTTGGTATAATAATGATTTTTTTCACGTTTTTCATGAAGTTTGATATTACGTAAATATATTCATTTTTACCAATATTTCGATACAATTTCATGTAGTATCACTATATGTGATTTGGCCTTCGTATCTCAGATTTTCGCATAATATTGCATTTTAAGCAAGTTTTGTTTCGTACTAAAAATAATCGAATTCAGCAATATTTTGACGTTTATCATCCCCTTTTCCTTTATGTGATATAAACAAAATATCATCGAATTAGGAAATATTTTGCTGTTTTTCCACGTTTTTGTGAATTTTCAGTTTATTGTTATTGATTCATTAAATATACGAGAAAAATTATGCAAACATATAATTGATCAGAAAATAACCTTAAATACTTCATTTTCAATCATTTATTTGTTTCTCGTTAAAATACTGAGTAAGATATTTAAAAGGGGAGAAGTTCTGTTTTTATTGCATATATCGACGTTTCAGCCAGATTAGAACGGTTTTACGTGTACATCTTCCATCGGTAATATAAACCGAAAATCAGGAACATTTTAGTCAATTTTAATGAACACATTGATTTTTATCATTTGTATTGGAAGCAACATCTTTATACGTCTTTTCTAGGGTCTAAAAAATACGAAACGTCGCTCTATGATTCGAAGTTAAAATCCTCAAATTTGGTATAATAATGACTTTTTTCACGTTTTTCATGTAGTTTGATATTACGTAAATATATTCATTTTTACCAATATTTCGATACTATTTCATGTAGTATCACTATAAGTGATTTGGCCTTCAAATCTCAGATTTTCGCATAATATTGCATTATAAGCAAGTTTTCTTGCATTTTGTTTCGTACTAAAAATCATTGAATTCAGCAATATTTTGACGTTTATCATCCCCTTTTCCTTTATGTGATATAAACAAAATATCATCAAATTAGGAAATATTTTGCTGTTTTTCCACGTTTTTGTGAATTTTCAGTTTATTGCTATTAATTCATTATATATACGATGAAAATGATGCAAACACATAATTGATTAGAAATTAACCTTAAACACTTCATTTTCAATCAACTATTTGTTTCTCGTTAAAATACTGAGTTACATATTTGAAAGGGGAGAAGTTCTGTTTATATTGCATATATCGACGTTTCAGCCGGATTAGAGCGGTTTTACGTGTACATCTTCCATCGGTAATATAAACGGAAAATCAGGAACATTTTAGTTAATTCTAATGAAAACACATTGATTTTTATCATTTGTATTTGAAACAACATTGTCATATGTCTTTTCTTAGATCTAAATAATACGAAACCTCGCTCTATGATATGAAGTTAAAATCCTCAAATATGGTAATGTAGTGACATTTTTCACGTTATTCATGAAGTGTGATTTTACGTATATATATTCGTTTTTACCAATATTTCGATACTACATGTTTTCTCACGATATGTGATTTGGCCTTCAAATCTCAGAATTTCGCAAATTTTGCATCTTTAAGCAAGTTATCTTGCATTTTGTTTTGTACTAAAAATCATCGAATTTAGCAATATTTTGACCTTCAACATCCCCTTTTCCTTTATGTGATTTAAACAAAATATCATCGAATTAGGCCGTTTTCCACGTTTTTGTGAATTTTCAGTTTATTGTTATTGATTCATTAAATATACGAGAAAAATTGTGCAAACACATAATTGATCAGAAAATAACCTTAAATACTTCATTTGCAATCATCTATTTGTTTCTCGTTAAAATACTGAGTAAGATATTTAAAAGGGGAGAAGTTCTGTTTTTATTGCATATATCGACGATTCAGCCGGATTAGAACGGTTTTACGTGTACATCTTCCATCGGTAATATAAACCGAAAATCAGGAACATTTTAGTTAATTTTAATGAAAACACATTGATTTTTATCATTTGTATTGGAAGCAACATCTTTATACGTTTTTTCTAGGGTCTAAAAAATACGAAACGTCGCTCTATGATTCGAAGTTAAAACCATCAAATTTGGTATAATAATGACTTTTTTCACGTTTTTCATATAGTTTGATATTACGTAAATATATTCATTTTTACCAATATTTCGATACTATTTCATGTAGTATCACTATATGTGATTTGGCCTTCAAATCTCAGATTTTCGCATAATATTGCATTTTAAGCAAGTTTTCTTGCATTTCGTTTCATACTAAAAATCATCGAATTCAGCAATATTTTGACGTTGATCATCCCCTTTTCCTTTATGGGATATAAACAAAATATCTTCGTATTAGGAAATATTTTGCTGTTTTTCCACGTTTTTGTGAATTTTCAGTTTATTGCTATTAATTCATTATATATACGATGAAAATGATGCAAACGCATAATTGATTAGAAAATAACCTTAAACACTTCATTTTCAATCAACTATTTGTTTCTCGTTAAAATACTGAGTGACATATTGGAAAGAGGAGAAGTTCTGTTTTTATTGCATATATCGACGTTTCAGCCGGATTAGAGCGGTTTTACGTGTACATCTTCCATCGGTAATATAAACGGAAAATCAGGAACATTTTAGTTAATTCTAATGAAAACACATTGATTTTTATCATTTGTATTTGAAACAACATTGTCATATGTATTTTCTTAAATCTAAATAATACGAAACCTCGCTCTATGATATGAAGTTAAAATCCTCAAATATGGTAATGTAGTGACATTTTTCACGTTATTCATGAAGTGTGATTTTACGTATATATATTCGTTTTTACCAATATTTCGATACTACATGTTTTCTCATGATATGTGATTTGGCCTTCAAATCTCAGAATTTCGCAAATTTTGCATCTTTAAGCAAGTTATCTTGCATTTTGTTTTGTACTAAAAATCATCGAATTTAGCAATATTTTGACCTTCATCATCCCCTTTTCCTTTATGTGATTTAAACAAAATATCATCGAATTAGGCCGTTTTCCACGTTTTTGTGAATTTTCAGTTTATTGTTATTGATTCATTAAATATACGAGAAAAATTGTGCAAACACATAATTGATCAGAAAATAACCTTAAATACTTCATTTGCAATCATCTATTTGTTTCTCGTAAAAATACTGAGTAAGATATTTAAAAGGGGAGAAGTTCTGTTTTTATTGCATATATCGACGATTCAGCCGGATTAGAACGGTTTTACGTGTACATCTTCCATCGGTAATATAAACCGAAAATCAGGAACATTTTAGTTAATTTTAATGAAAACACATTGATTTTTATCATTTGTATTGGAAGCAACATCTTTATACGTTTTTTCTAGGGTCTAAAAAATACGAAACGTCGCTCTATGATTCGAAGTTAAAACCATCAAATTTGGTATAATAATGACTTTTTTCACGTTTTTCGTATAGTTTGATATTACGTAAATATATTCATTTTTACCAATATTTCGATACTATTTCATGTAGTATCACTATATGTGATTTGGCCTTCAAATCTCAAATTTTCGCATAATATTGCATTTTAAGCAAGTTTTCTTGCATTTCGTTTCATACTAAAAATCATCGAATTCAGCAATATTTTGACGTTGATCATCCCCTTTTCCTTTATGGGATATAAACAAAATATCTTCGAATTAGGAAATATTTTGCTGTTTTTCCACGTTTTTGTGAATTTTCAGTTTATTGCTATTAATTCATTATATATACGATGAAAATGATGCAAACGCATAATTGATTAGAAAATAACCTTAAACACTTCATTTTCAATCAACTATTTGTTTCTCGTTAAAATACTGAGTGACATATTGGAAAGAGGAGAAGTTCTGTTTTTATTGCATATATCGACGTTTCAGCCGGATTAGAGCGGTTTTACGTGTACATCTTCCATCGGTAATATAAACGGAAAATCAGGAACATTTTAGTTAATTCTAATGAAAACACATTGATTTTTATCATTTGTATTTGAAACAACATTGTCATATGTCTTTTCTTAGATCTAAATAATACGAAACCTCGCTCTATGATATGAAGTTAAAATCCTCAAATACGGTAATGTAGTGACATTTTTCACGTTATTCATGAAGTGCGATTTTACGTATATATATTCGTTTTTACTAATATTTCGATACTACATGTTTTCTCACGATATGTGATTTGGCCTTCAAATCTCAGAATTTCGCAAATATTGCATCTTTAAGCAAGTTTTCTTGCATTTTGTTTTGTACTAAAAATCATCGAATTTAGCAATATTTTGACCTTTATCATTCCCTTTTCCTTTATGTGATTTAAACAAAATATCATCGAATTAGGCCGTTTTCCACGTTATTGTGAATTTTCAGTTTATTGTTATTGATTCATTAAATATACGAGAAAAATTGTGCAAACACATAATTGATCAGAAAATAACCTTAAATACTTCATTTGCAATCATCTATTTGTTTCTCGAAAAAATACTGAGTAAGATATTTAAAAGGGGAAAAGTTCTGTTTTTATTGCATATATCGACGATTCAGCCGGATTAGAACGGTTTTACGTGTACATCTTCCATCGGTAATATAAACCGAAAATCAGGAACATTTTAGTTAATTTTAATGAAAACACATTGATTTTTATCATTTGTATTGGAAGCAACATCTTTACACGTCTTTTCTAGGGGTCTAAAAAATACGAAACGTCGCTCTATGATTCGAAGTTAAAATCCTCAATTTTGGTATAATAATGATTTTTTTCACGTTTTTCATGAAGTTTGATATTACGTAAATATATTCATTTTTACCAATATTTCGATACAATTTCATGTAGTATCACTATATGTGATTTGGCCTTTATATCTCAGATTTTCGCATAATATTGCATTTTAAGCAAGTTTTGTTTCGTACTAAAAATAATCGAATTCAGCAATATTTTGACGTTTATCATCCCCTTTTCCTTTATGTGATATAAACAAAATATCATCGAATTAGGAAATATTTTGCTGTTTTTCCACGTTTTTGTGAATTTTCAGTTTATTGTTATTGATTCATTAAATATACGAGAAAAATTGTGCAAACACATAATTGATCAGAAAATAACCTTAAATACTTCATTTGCAATCATCTATTTGTTTCTCGTTAAAATACTGAGTAAGATATTTAAAAGGGGAGAAGTTCTGTTTTTATTGCATATATCGACGATTCAGCCGGATTAGAACGGTTTTACGTGTACATCTTCCATCGGTAATATAAACCGAAAATCAGGAACATTTTAGTTAATTTTAATGAAAACACATTGATTTTTATCATTTGTATTGGAAGCAACATCTTTATACATTTTTTCTAGGGTCTAAAAAATACGAAACGTCGCTCTATGATTCGAAGTTAAAATCCTCAAATTTGGTATAATAATGACTTTTTTCACGTTTTTCATGTAGTTTGATATTACGTAAATATATTCATTTTTACCAATATTTCGATACTATTTCATGTAGTATCACTATAAGTGATTTGGCCTTCAAATCTCAGATTTTCGCATAATATTGCATTATAAGCAAGTTTTCTTGCATTTTGTTTCGTACTAAAAATCATTGAATTCAGCAATATTTTGACGTTTATCATCCCCTTTTCCTTTATGTGATATAAACAAAATATCATCGAATTAGGAAATATTTTGCTGTTTTTCCACGTTTTTGTGAATTTTCAGTTTATTGCTATTAATTCATTATATATACGATGAAAATGATGCAAACACATAATTGATTAGAAATTAACCTTAAACACTTCATTTTCAATCAACTATTTGTTTCTCGTTAAAATACTGAGTTACATATTTGAAAGGGGAGAAGTTCTGTTTATATTGCATATATCGACGTTTCAGCCGGATTAGAGCGGTTTTACGTGTACATCTTCCATCGGTAATATAAACGGAAAATCAGGAACATTTTAGTTAATTCTAATGAAAACACATTGATTTTTATCATTTGTATTTGAAACAACATTGTCATATGTCTTTTCTTAGATCTAAATAATACGAAACCTCGCTCTATGATATGAAGTTAAAATCCTCAAATATGGTAATGTAGTGACATTTTTCACGTTATTCATGAAGTGTGATTTTACGTATATATATTCGTTTTTACCAATATTTCGATACTACATGTTTTCTCACGATATGTGATTTGGCCTTCAAATCTCAGAATTTCGCAAATTTTGCATCTTTAAGCAAGTTATCTTGCATTTTGTTTTGTACTAAAAATCATCGAATTTAGCAATATTTTGACCTTCATCATCCCCTTTTCCTCTATGTGATTTAAAGAAAATATCATCGAATTAGGCCGTTTTCCACGTTTTTGTGAATTTTCAGTTTATTGTTATTGATTCATTAAATATACGAGAAAAATTGTGCAAACACATAATTGATCAGAAAATAACCTTAAATACTTCATTTGCAATCATCTATTTGTTTCTCGTTAAAATACTGAGTAAGATATTTAAAAGGGGAGAAGTTCTGTTTTTATTGCATATATCGACGATTCAGCCGGATTAGAACGGTTTTACGTGTACATCTTCCATCGGTAATATAAACCGAAAATCAGGAACATTTTAGTTAATTTTAATGAAAACACATTGATTTTTATCATTTGTATTGGAAGCAACATCTTTATACGTTTTTTCTAGGGTCTAAAAAATACGAAACGTCGCTCTATGATTCGAAGTTAAAACCATTAAATTTGGTATAATAATGACTTTTTTCACGTTTTTCATATAGTTTGATATTACGTAAATATATTCATTTTTACCAATATTTCGATACTATTTCATGTAGTATCACTATATGTGATTTGGCCTTCAAATCTCAGATTTTCGCATAATATTGCATTTTAAGCAAGTTTTCTTGCATTTCGTTTCATACTAAAAATCATCGAATTCAGCAATATTTTGACGTTGATCATCCCCTTTTCCTTTATGGGATATAAACAAAATATCTTCGTATTAGGAAATATTTTGCTGTTTTTCCACGTTTTTGTGAATTTTCAGTTTATTGCTATTAATTCATTATATATACGATGAAAATGATGCAAACGCATAATTGATTAGAAAATAACCTTAAACACTTCATTTTCAATCAACTATTTGTTTCTCGTTAAAATACTGAGTGACATATTGGAAAGAGGAGAAGTTCTGTTTTTATTGCATATATCGACGTTTCAGCCGGATTAGAGCGGTTTTACGTGTACATCTTCCATCGGTAATATAAACGGAAAATCAGGAACATTTTAGTTAATTCTAATGAAAACACATTGATTTTTATCATTTGTATTTGAAACAACATTGTCATATGTCTTTTCTTAGATCTAAATAATACGAAACCTCGCTCTATGATATGAAGTTAAAATCCTCAAATACGGTAATGTAGTGACATTTTTCACGTTATTCATGAAGTGCGATTTTACGTATATATATTCGTTTTTACTAATATTTCGATACTACATGTTTTCTCACGATATGTGATTTGGCCTTCAAATCTCAGAATTTCGCAAATATTGCATCTTTAAGCAAGTTTTCTTGCATTTTGTTTTGTACTAAAAATCATCGAATTTAGCAATATTTTGACCTTTATCATTCCCTTTTCCTTTATGTGATTTAAACAAAATATCATCGAATTAGGCCGTTTTCCACGTTATTGTGAATTTTCAGTTTATTGTTATTGATTTATTAGATATACGAGAAAAATTATGCAAACACATAATTGATCAGAAAATAACCTTAAATACTTCATTTTCAATCATCTATTTGTTTCTCGTTATAATATTGAGTAAGATATTGAAAAGGGAAGAAGTTCTCTTTTTATTGCATATATCGACGTTTCAGCCGGATTAGAACGGTTTTACGTGTACATCCTCCATCGGTAATATAAACCAAAAATCAGGAACATTTTAGTTAATTTTAATGAAAACACATTGATTTTTATCAATTGTATTGGAAGCACACGTCTTTTCTAGGGGTCTAAAAAATACGAAACGTCGCTCTATGATTCGAAGTTAAAATCCTCAATTTTGGTATAATAATGATTTTTTTCACGTTTTTCATGAAGTTTGATATTACGTAAATATATTCATTTTTACCAATATTTCGATACAATTTCATGTAGTATCACTATATGTGATTTGGCCTTCATATCTCAGATTTTCGCATAATATTGCATTTTAAGCAAGTTTTGTTTCGTACTAAAAATAATCGAATTCAGCAATATTTTGACGTTTATCATCCCCTTTTCCTTTATGTGATATAAACAAAATATCATCGAATTAGGAAATATTTTGCTGTTTTTCCACGTTTTTGTGAATTTTCAGTTTATTGTTATTGATTCATTAAATATACGAGAAAAATTATGCAAACATATAATTGATCAGAAAATAACCTTAAATACTTCATTTTCAATCATTTATTTGTTTCTCGTTAAAATACTGAGTAAGATATTTAAAAGGGGAGAAGTTCTGTTTTTATTGCATATATCGACGTTTCAGCCAGATTAGAACGGTTTTACGTGTACATCTTCCATCGGTAATATAAACCGAAAATCAGGAACATTTTAGTTAATTTTAATGAAAACACATTGATTTTTATCATTTGTATTGGAAGCAACATCTTTATACGTCTTTTCTAGGGTCTAAAAAATACGAAACGTCGCTCTATGATTCGAAGTTAAAATCCTCAAATTTGGTATAATAATGACTTTTTTCACGTTTTTCATGTAGTTTGATATTACGTAAATATATTCATTTTTACCAATATTTCGATACTATTTCATGTAGTATCACTATAAGTGATTTGGCCTTCAAATCTCAGATTTTCGCATAATATTGCATTATAAGCAAGTTTTCTTGCATTTTGTTTCGTACTAAAAATCATTGAATTCAGCAATATTTTGACGTTTATCATCCCCTTTTCCTTTATGTGATATAAACAAAATATCATCGAATTAGGAAATATTTTGCTGTTTTTCCACGTTTTTGTGAATTTTCAGTTTATTGCTATTAATTCATTATATATACGATGAAAATGATGCAAACACATAATTGATTAGAAATTAACCTTAAACACTTCATTTTCAATCAACTATTTGTTTCTCGTTAAAATACTGAGTTACATATTTGAAAGGGGAGAAGTTCTGTTTTTATTGCATATATCGACGTTTCAGCCGGATTAGAGCGGTTTTACGTGTACATCTTCCATCGGTAATATAAACGGAAAATCAGGAACATTTTAGTTAATTCTAATGAAAACACATTGATTTTTATCATTTGTATTTGAAACAACATTGTCATATGTCTTTTCTTAGATCTAAATAATACGAAACCTCGCTCTATGATATGAAGTTAAAATCCTCAAATATGGTAATGTAGTGACATTTTTCACGTTATTCATGAAGTGTGATTTTACGTATATATATTCGTTTTTACCAATATTTCGATACTACATGTTTTCTCACGATATGTGATTTGGCCTTCAAATCTCAGAATTTCGCAAATTTTGCATCTTTAAGCAAGTTATCTTGCATTTTGTTTTGTACTAAAAATCATCGAATTTAGCAATATTTTGACCTTCATCATCCCCTTTTCCTTTATGTGATTTAAACAAAATATCATCGAATTAGGCCGTTTTCCACGTTTTTGTGAATTTTCAGTTTATTGTTATTGATTCATTAAATATACGAGAAAAATTGTGCAAACACATAATTGATCAGAAAATAACCTTAAATACTTCATTTGCAATCATCTATTTGTTTCTCGTTAAAATACTGAGTTAGATATTTAAAAGGGGAGAAGTTCTGTTTTTATTGCATATATCGACGATTCAGCCGGATTAGAACGGTTTTACGTGTACATCTTCCATCGGTAATATAAACCGAAAATCAGGAACATTTTAGTTAATTTTAATGAAAACACATTGATTTTTATCATTTGTATTGGAAGCAACATCTTTATACGTTTTTCTAGGGTCTAAAAAATACGAAACGTCGCTCTATGATTCGAAGTTAAAACCATCAAATTTGGTATAATAATGACTTTTTTCACGTTTTTCATATAGTTTGATATTACGTAAATATATTCATTTTTACCAATATTTCGATACTATTTCATGTAGTATCACTATATGTGATTTGGCCTTCAAATCTCAGATTTTCGCATAATATTGCATTTTAAGCAAGTTTTCTTGCATTTCGTTTCATACTAAAAATCATCGAATTCAGCAATATTTTGACGTTGATCATCCCCTTTTCCTTTATGGGATATAAACAAAATATCTTCGTATTAGGAAATATTTTGCTGTTTTTCCACGTTTTTGTGAATTTTCAGTTTATTGCTATTAATTCATTATATATACGATGAAAATGATGCAAACGCATAATTGATTAGAAAATAACCTTAAACACTTCATTTTCAATCAACTATTTGTTTCTCGTTAAAATACTGAGTGACATATTGGAAAGAGGAGAAGTTCTGTTTTTATTGCATATATCGACGTTTCAGCCGGATTAGAGCGGTTTTACGTGTACATCTTCCATCGGTAATATAAACGGAAAATCAGGAACATTTTAGTTAATTCTAATGAAAACACATTGATTTTTATCATTTGTATTTGAAACAACATTGTCATATGTCTTTTCTTAGATCTAAATAATACGAAACCTCGCTCTATGATATGAAGTTAAAATCCTCAAATACGGTAATGTAGTGACATTTTTCACGTTATTCATGAAGTGCGATTTTACGTATATATATTCGTTTTTACTAATATTTCGATACTACATGTTTTCTCACGATATGTGATTTGGCCTTCAAATCTCAGAATTTCGCAAATATTGCATCTTTAAGCAAGTTTTCTTGCATTTTGTTTTGTACTAAAAATCATCCAATTTAGCAATATTTTGACCTTTATCATTCCCTTTTCCTTTATGTGATTTAAACAAAATATCATCGAATTAGGCCGTTTTCCACGTTATTGTGAATTTTCAGTTTATTGTTATTGATTCATTAGATATACGAGAAAAATTATGCAAACACATAATTGATCAGAAAATAACCTTAAATACTTCATTTTCAATCATCTATTTGTTTCTCGTTATAATATTGAGTAAGATATTGAAAAGGGAAGAAGTTCTCTTTTTATTGCATATATCGACGTTTCAGCCGGATTAGAACGGTTTTACGTGTACATCCTCCATCGGTAATATAAACCAAAAATCAGGAACATTTTAGTTAATTTTAATGAAAACATTGATTTTTATCAATTGTATTGGAAGCAACATCTTTACACGTCTTTTCTAGGGGTCAAAAATACGAAACGTCGCTCTATGATTCGAAGTTAAAATCCTCAATTTTGGTATAATAATGATTTTTTTCACGTTTTTCATGAAGTTTGATATTACGTAAATATATTCATTTTTACCAATATTTCGATACAATTTCATGTAGTATCACTATATGTGATTTGGCCTTCATATCTCAGATTTTCGCATAATATTGCATTTTAAGCAAGTTTTGTTTCGTACTAAAAATAATCGAATTCAGCAATATTTTGACGTTTATCATCCCCTTTTCCTTTATGTGATATAAACAAAATATCATCGAATTAGGAAATATTTTGCTGTTTTTCCACGTTTTTGTGAATTTTCAGTTTATTGCTATTAATTCATTATATATACGATGAAAATGATGCAAACGCATAATTGATTAGAAAATAACCTTAAACACTTCATTTTCAATCAACTATTTGTTTCTCGTTAAAATACTGAGTGACATATTGGAAAGAGGAGAAGTTCTGTTTTTATTGCATATATCGACGTTTCAGCCGGATTAGAGCGGTTTTACGTGTACATCTTCCATCGGTAATATAAACGGAAAATCAGGAACATTTTAGTTAATTCTAATGAAAACACATTGATTTTTATCATTTGTATTTGAAACAACATTGTCATATGTCTTTTCTTAGATCTAAATAATACGAAACCTCGCTCTATGATATGAAGGTAAAATCCTCAAATACGGTAATGTAGTGACATTTTTCACGTTATTCATGAAGTGCGATTTTACGTATATATATTCGTTTTTACTAATATTTCGATACTACATGTTTTCTCACGATATGTGATTTGGCCTTCAAATCTCAGAATTTCGCAAATATTGCATCTTTAAGCAAGTTTTCTTGCATTTTGTTTTGTACTAAAAATCATCGAATTTAGCAATATTTTGACCTTTATCATTCCCTTTTCCTTTATGTGATTTAAACAAAATATCATCGAATTAGGCCGTTTTCCACGTTATTGTGAATTTTCAGTTTATTGTTATTGATTCATTAGATATACGAGAAAAATTATGCAAACACATAATTGATCAGAAAATAACCTTAAATACTTCATTTTCAATCATCTATTTGTTTCTCGTTATAATATTGAGTAAGATATTGAAAAGGGAAGAAGTTCTCTTTTTATTGCATATATCGACGTTTCAGCCGGATTAGAACGGTTTTACGTGTACATCCTCCATCGGTAATATAAACCAAAAATCAGGAACATTTTAGTTAATTTTAATGAAAACATTGATTTTTATCAATTGTATTGGAAGCAACATCTTTACACGTCTTTTCTAGGGGTCAAAAATACGAAACGTCGCTCTATGATTCGAAGTTAAAATCCTCAATTTTGGTATAATAATGATTTTTTTCACGTTTTTCATGAAGTTTGATATTACGTAAATATATTCATTTTTACCAATATTTCGATACAATTTCATGTAGTATCACTATATGTGATTTGGCCTTCATATCTCAGATTTTCGCATAATATTGCATTTTAAGCAAGTTTTGTTTCGTACTAAAAATAATCGAATTCAGCAATATTTTGACGTTTATCATCCCCTTTTCCTTTATGTGATATAAACAAAATATCATCGAATTAGGAAATATTTTGCTGTTTTTCCACGTTTTTGTGAATTTTCAGTTTATTGCTATTAATTCATTATATATACGATGAAAATGATGCAAACGCATAATTGATTAGAAAATAACCTTAAACACTTCATTTTCAATCAACTATTTGTTTCTCGTTAAAATACTGAGTGACATATTGGAAAGAGGAGAAGTTCTGTTTTTATTGCATATATCGACGTTTCAGCCGGATTAGAGCGGTTTTACGTGTACATCTTCCATCGGTAATATAAACGGAAAATCAGGAACATTTTAGTTAATTCTAATGAAAACACATTGATTTTTATCATTTGTATTTGAAACAACATTGTCATATGTCTTTTCTTAGATCTAAATAATACGAAACCTCGCTCTATGATATGAAGGTAAAATCCTCAAATACGGTAATGTAGTGACATTTTTCACGTTATTCATGAAGTGCGATTTTACGTATATATATTCGTTTTTACTAATATTTCGATACTACATGTTTTCTCACGATATGTGATTTGGCCTTCAAATCTCAGAATTTCGCAAATATTGCATCTTTAAGCAAGTTTTCTTGCATTTTGTTTTGTACTAAAAATCATCGAATTTAGCAATATTTTGACCTTTATCATTCCCTTTTCCTTTATGTGATTTAAACAAAATATCATCGAATTAGGCCGTTTTCCACGTTATTGTGAATTTTCAGTTTATTGTTATTGATTCATTAGATATACGAGAAAAATTATGCAAACACATAATTGATCAGAAAATAACCTTAAATACTTCATTTTCAATCATCTATTTGTTTCTCGTTATAATATTGAGTAAGATATTGAAAAGGGAAGAAGTTCTCTTTTTATTGCATATATCGACGTTTCAGCCGGATTAGAACGGTTTTACGTGTACATCCTCCATCGGTAATATAGACCAAAAATCAGGAACATTTTAGTTAATTTTAATGAAAACACATTGATTTTTATCAATTGTATTGGAAGCAACATCTTTACACGTCTTTTCTAGGGGTCTAAAAAATACGAAACGTCGCTCTATGATTCGAAGTTAAAATCCTCAATTTTGGTATAATAATGATTTTTTTCACGTTTTTCATGAAGTTTGATATTACGTAAATATATTCATTTTTACCAATATTTCGATACAATTTCATGTAGTATCACTATATGTGATTTGGCTTTCATATCTCAGATTTTCGCATAATATTGCATTTTAAGCAAGTTTTGTTTCGTACTAAAAATAATCGAATTCAGCAATATTTTGACGTTTATCATCCCCTTTTCCTTTATGTGATATAAACAAAATATCATCGAATTAGGAAATATTTTCCTGTTTTTCCACGTTTTTGTGAATTTTCAGTTTATTGTTATTGATTCATTAAATATACGAGAAAAATTATGCAAACATATAATTGATCAGAAAATAACCTTAAATACTTCATTTTCAATCATTTATTTGTTTCTCGTTAAAATACTGAGAAAGATATTTAAAAGGGGAGAAGTTCTGTTTTTATTGCATATATCGACGTTTCAGCCAGATTAGAACGGTTTTACGTGTACATCTTCCATCGGTAATATAAACCGAAAATCAGGAACATTTTAGTTAATTTTAATGAAAACACATTGATTTTTATCATTTGTATTGGAAGCAACATCTTTATACTTCTTTTCTAGGGTCTAAAAAATACGAAACGTCGCTCTATGATTCGAAGTTAAAATCCTCAAATTTGGTATAATAATGACTTTTTTCACGTTTTTCATGTAGTTTGATATTACGTAAATATATTCATTTTTACCAATATTTCGATACTATTTCATGTAGTATCACTATATGTGATTTGGCCTTCAAATCTCAGATTTTCGCATAATATTGCATTTTAAGCAAGTTTTCTTGCATTTTGTTTCGTACTAAAAATCATTGAATTCAGCAATATTTTGACGTTTATCATCCCCTTTTCCTTTATGTGATATAAACAAAATATCATCGAATTAGGAAATATTTTGCTGTTTTTCCACGTTTTTGTGAATTTTCAGTTTATTGCTATTAATTCATTATATATACGATGAAAATGATGCAAACGCATAATTGATTAGAAAATAACCTTAAACACTTCATTTTCAATCAACTATTTGTTTCTCGTTAAAATACTGAGTGACATATTGGAAAGAGGAGAAGTTCTGTTTTTATTGCATATATCGACGTTTCAGCCGGATTAGAGCGGTTTTACGTGTACATCTTCCATCGGTAATATAAACGGAAAATCAGGAACATTTTAGTTAATTCTAATGAAAACACATTGATTTTTATCATTTGTATTTGAAACAACATTGTCATATGTCTTTTCTTAGATCTAAATAATACGAAACCTCGCTCTATGATATGAAGTTAAAATCCTCAAATACGGTAATGTAGTGACATTTTTCACGTTATTCATGAAGTGCGATTTTACGTATATATATTCGTTTTTACTAATATTTCGATACTACATGTTTTCTCACGATATGTGATTTGGCCTTCAAATCTCAGAATTTCGCAAATATTGCATCTTTAAGCAAGTTTTCTTGCATTTTGTTTTGTACTAAAAATCATCGAATTTAGCAATATTTTGACCTTTATCATTCCCTTTTCCTTTATGTGATTTAAACAAAATATCATCGAATTTGGCCGTTTTCCACGTTATTGTGAATTTTCAGTTTATTGTTATTGATTCATTAGATATACGAGAAAAATTATGCAAACACATAATTGATCAGAAAATAACCTTAAATACTTCATTTTCAATCATCTTTTTGTTTCTCGTTATAATATTGAGTAAGATATTGAAAAGGGAAGAAGTTCTCTTTTTATTGCATATATCGACGTTTCAGCCGGATTAGAACGGTTTTACGTGTACATCCTCCATCGGTAATATAAACCAAAAATCAGGAACATTTTAGTTAATTTTAATGAAAACACATTGATTTTTATCAATTGTATTGGAAGCAACATCTTTACACGTCTTTTCTAGGGGTCTAAAAAATACGAAACGTCGCTCTATGATTCGAAGTTAAAATCCTCAATTTTGGTATAATAATGATTTTTTTCACGTTTTTCATGAAGTTTGAAATTACGTAAATATATTCATTTTTACCAATATTTCGATACAATTTCATGTAGTATCACTATATGTGATTTGGCCTTCATATCTCAGATTTTCGCATAATATTGCATTTTAAGCAAGTTTTGTTTCGTACTAAAAATAATCGAATTCAGCAATATTTTGACGTTTATCATCCCCTTTTCCTTTATGTGATATAAACAAAATATCATCGAATTAGGCCGTTTTCCACGTTTTTGTGAATTTTCAGTTTATTGTTATTGATTCATTAATTATACGAGAAAAATTGTGCAAACACATAATTGATCAGAAAATAACCTTAAATACTTCATTTGCAATCATCTATTTGTTTCTCGTTAAAATACTGAGTAAGATATTTAAAAGGGGAGAAGTTCTGTTTTTATTGCGTATATCGACGATTCAGCCGGATTAGAACGGTTTTACGTGTACATCTTCCATCGGTAATATAAACCGAAAATCAGGAACATTTTAGTTAATTTTAATGAAAACACATTGATTTTTATCATTTGTATTGGAAGCAACATCTTTATACGTTTTTTCTAGGGTCTAAAAAATACGAAACGTCGCTCTATGATTCGAAGTTAAAACAATCAAATTTGGTATAATAATGACTTTTTTCACGTTTTTCATATAGTTTGATATTACGTAAATATATTCATTTTTACCAATATTTCGATACTATTTCATGTAGTATCACTATATGTGATTTGGCCTTCAAATCTCAGATTTTCGCATAATATTGCATTTTAAGCAAGTTTTCTTGCATTTCGTTTCATACTAAAAATCATCGAATTCAGCAATATTTTGACGTTGATCATCCCCTTTTCCTTTATGGGATATAAACAAAATATCTTCGAATTAGGAAATATTTTGCTGTTTTTCCACGTTTTTGTGAATTTTCAGTTTATTGCTATTAATTCATTATATATACGATGAAAATGATGCAAACGCATAATTGATTAGAAAATATCCTTAACACTTCATTTTCAATCAACTATTTGTTTCTCGTTAAAATACTGAGTGACATATTGGAAAGAGGAGAAGTTCTGTTTTTATTGCATATATCGACGTTTCAGCCGGATTAGAGCGGTTTTACGTGTACATCTTCCATCGGTAATATAAACGGAAAATCAGGAACATTTTAGTTAATTCTAATGAAAACACATTGATTTTTATCATTTGTATTTGAAACAACATTGTCATATGTCTTTTCTTAGATCTAAATAATACGAAACCTCGCTCTATGATATGAAGTTAAAATCCTCAAATACGGTAATGTAGTGACATTTTTCACGTTATTCATGAAGTGCGATTTTACGTATATATATTCGTTTTTACTAATATTTCGATACTACATGTTTTCTCACGATATGTGATTTGGCCTTCAAATCTCAGAATTTCGCAAATATTGCATCTTTAAGCAAGTTTTCTTGCATTTTGTTTTGTACTAAAAATCATCGAATTTAGCAATATTTTGACCTTTATCATTCCCTTTTCCTTTATGTGATTTAAACAAAATATCATCGAATTAGGCCGTTTTCCACGTTATTGTGAATTTTCAGTTTATTGTTATTGATTCATTAGATATACGAGAAAAATTATGCAAACACATAATTGATCAGAAAATAACCTTAAATACTTCATTTTCAATCATCTATTTGTTTCTCGTTATAATATTGAGTAAGATATTGAAAAGGGAAGAAGTTCTCTTTTTATTGCATATATCGACGTTTCAGCCGGATTAGAACGGTTTTACGTGTACATCCTCCATCGGTAATATAAACCAAAAATCAGGAACATTTTAGTTAATTTTAATGAAAACACATTGATTTTTATCAATTGTATTGGAAGCACATCTTTACACGTCTTTTCTAGGGGTCTAAAAAATACGAAACGTCGCTCTATGATTCGAAGTTAAAATCCTCAATTTTGGTATAATAATGATTTTTTTCACGTTTTTCATGAAGTTTGATATTACGTAAATATATTCATTTTTACCAATATTTCGATACAATTTCATGTAGTATCACTATATGTGATTTGACCTTCATATCTCAGATTTTCGCATAATATTGCATTTTAAGCAAGTTTTGTTGCATTTTGTTTCGTACTAAAAATAATCGAATTCAGCAATATTTTGACGTTTGTCATCCATTTTTCCTTTATGTGATATAAACAAAATATCATCGAATTAGGAAATATTTTGCTGTTTTTCCACGTTTTTGTGAATTTTCAGTTTATTGGTATTGATTCATTAAATATACGAGAAAAATTATGCAAACATATAATTGATCAGAAAATAACCTTAAATACTTCATTTTCAATCATTTATTTGTTTCTCGTTAAAATACTGAGTAAGATATTTAAAAGGGGAGAAGTTCTGTTTTTATTGCATATATCGACGTTTCAGCCAGATTAGAACGGTTTTACGTGTACATCTTCCATCGGTAATATAAACCAAAAATCAGGAACATTTTAGTTAATTTTAATGAAAACACATTGATTTTTATCATTTGTATTGGAAGCAACATCTTTATACGTCTTTTCTAGGGTCTAAAAATACGAAACGTCGCTCTATGATTCGAAGTTAAAATCCTCAAATTTGGTATAATAATGACTTTTTCACGTTTTTCATGTAGTTTGATATTACGTAAATATATTCATTTTTACCAATATTTCGATACTATTTCATGTAGTATCACTATAAGTGATTTGGCCTTCAAATCTCAGATTTTCGCATAATATTGCATTATAAGCAAGTTTTCTTGCATTTTGTTTCGTACTAAAAATAATCGAATTCAGCAATATTTTGACGTTTGTCATCCCCTTTTCCTTTATGTGATATAAACAAAATATCATCGAATTAGGAAATATTTTGCTGTTTTTCCACGTTTTTGTGAATTTTCAGTTTATTGGTATTGATTCATTAAATATACGAGAAAAATTATGCAAACATATAATTGATCAGAAAATAACCTTAAATACTTCATTTTCAATCATTTATTTGTTTCTCGTTAAAATACTGAGTAAGATATTTAAAAGGGGAGAAGTTCTGTTTTTATTGCATATATCGACGTTTCAGCCAGATTAGAACGGTTTTACGTGTACATCTTCCATCGGTAATATAAACCGAAAATCAGGAACATTTTAGTTAATTTTAATGAAAACACATTGATTTTTGTCATTTGTATTGGAAGCAACATCTTTATACGTCTTTTCTAGGGTCTAAAAAATACGAAACGTCGCTCTATGATTCGAAGTTAAAATCCTCAATTTGGTATAATAATGATTTTTTTTCACGTTTTTCATGAAGTTTGATATTACGTAAATATATTCATTTTTACCAATATTTCGCTACAATTTCATGTAGTATCACTATATGTGATTTGGCCTTCATATCTCAGATTTTCGCATAATATTGCATTTTAAGCAAGTTTTCTTGCATTTTGTTTCGTACTAAAAATAATCGAATTCAGCAATATTTTGACGTTTATCATCCCCTTTTCCTTTATGTGATATAAACAAAATATTATCGAATTAGGAAATATTTTGCTGTTTTTCCACGTTTTTGTGAATTTTCAGTTTATTGTTATTGATTCATTAAATATACGAGAAAAATTATGCAAACATATAATTGATCAGAAAATAACCTTAAATACTTCATTTTCAATCATCTATTTGTTTCTCGTTAAAATACTGAGTAAGATATTTAAAAGGGGAGAAGTTCTGTTTTTATTGCATATATCGACGTTTCAGCCAGATTAGAACGGTTTTACGTGTACATCTTCCATCGGTAATATAAACCAAAAATCAGGAACATTTTAGTTAATTTTAATGAAAACACATTGATTTTTATCATTTGTATTGGAAGCAACATCTTTATACGTCTTTTCTAGGGTCTAAAAAATACGAAACGTCGCTCTATGATTCGAAGTTAAAATCCTCAAATTTGGTATAATAATGACTTTTTCACGTTTTTCATGTAGTTTGATATTACGTAAATATATTCATTTTTACCAATATTTCGATACTATTTCATGTAGTATCACTATAAGTGATTTGGCCTTCAAATCTCAGATTTTCGCATAATATTGCATTATAAGCAAGTTTTCTTGCATTTTGTTTCGTACTAAAAATCATTGAATTCAGCAATATTTTGACGTTTATCATCCCCTTTTCCTTTATGTGATATAAACAAAATATCATCGAATTAGGAAATATTTTGCTGTTTTTCTACGTTTTTGTGAATTTTCAGTTTATTGCTATTAATTCATTATATATACGATGAAAATGATGCAAACACATAATTGATTAGAAATTAACCTTATACACTTCATTTTCAATCAACTATTTGTTTCTCGTTAAAATACTGAGTGACATATTGGAAAGGGGAGAAGTTCTGTTTATATTGCATATATCGACGTTTCAGCCGGATTAGAGCGGTTTTACATGTACATCTTCTTTCGGTAATATAAACGAAAAATCAGGAACATTTTAGTTAATTCTAATGAAAACTTATTGATTTTTATCATTTGTATTTGAAACCACATTGTCATATGTCTTTTCTTGGATCTAAATAATGCGAAACCTCGCTCTATGATATGAAGTTAAAATCCTCAAATATGAAAATGTAGTGACATTTTTCACGTTATTCATGAAGTGTGATTTTACGTATATATATTCGTTTTTACTAATATTTCGATACTACATGTTTTCTCACGATATGTGATTTGGCCTTCAAATCTCAGAATTTCGCAAATTTTGCATCTTTAAGCAAGTTATCTTGCATTTTGTTTTGTACTAAAAATCATCGAATTTTAGCAATATCATCCCCTTTTCCTTTATGTGATTTAAACAAAATATCATCGAATTAGGCCGTTTTCCACGTTTTTGTGAATTTTCAGTTTATTGTTATTGATTCATTAAATATACGAGAAAAATTGTGCAAACACATAATTGATCAGAAAATAACCTTAAATACTTCATTTGCAATCATCTATTTGTTTCTCGTTAAAATACTGAGTAAGATATTTAAAAGGGGAGAAGTTCTGTTTTTATTGCATATATCGACGATTCAGCCGGATTAGAACGGTTTTACGTGTACATCTTCCATCGGTAATATAAACCGAAAATCAGGAACATTTTAGTTAATTTTAATGAAAACACATTGATTTTTATCATTTGTATTGGAAGCAACATCTTTATACGTTTTTTCTAGGGTCTAAAAAATACGAAACGTCGCTCTATGATTCGAAGTTAAAACAATCAAATTTAGTATAATAATGACTTTTTTCACGTTTTTCATATAGTTTGATATTACGTAAATATATTCATTTTTACCAATATTTCGATACTATTTCATGTAGTATCACTATATGTGATTTGGCCTTCAAATCTCAAATTTTCGCATAATATTGCATTTTAAGCAAGTTTTCTTGCATTTCGTTTCATACTAAAAATCATCGAATTCAGCAATATTTTGACGTTGATCATCCCCTTTTCCTTTATGGGATATAAACAAAATATCTTCGAATTAGGAAATATTTTGCTGTTTTTCCACGTTTTTGTGAATTTTCAGTTTATTGCTATTATTCATTTATTTATTGCTATTAATTTTCATACGATTGAAAATGATGCAACGCATAATTGATTAGAAAATAACCTTAAACACTTCATTTTCAATCAACTATTTGTTTCTCGTTAAAATACTGAGTGACATATTGGAAAGAGGAGAAGTTCTGTTTTTATTGCATATATCGACGTTTCAGCCGGATTAGAGCGGTTTTACGTGTACATCTTCCATCGGTAATATAACGGAAAATCAGGAACATTTTAGTTAATTCTAATGAAAACACATTGATTTTTATCATTTGTATTTGAAACAACATTGTCATATGTCTTTTCTTAGATCTAAATAATACGAAACCTCGCTCTATGATATGAAGTTAAAATCCTCAAATACGGTAATGTAGTGACATTTTTCACGTTATTCATGAAGTGCGATTTTACGTATATATATTCGTTTTACTAATATTTCGATACTACATGTTTTCTCACGATATGTGATTTGGCCTTCAAATCTCAGAATTTCGCAAATTTTGCATCTTTAAGCAAGTTTTCTTGCATTTTGTTTTGTACTAAAAATCATCGAATTTAGCAATATTTTGACCTTTATCATTCCCTTTTCCTTTATGTGATTTAAACAAAATATCATCGAATTAGGCCGTTTTCCACGTTATTGTGAATTTTCAGTTTATTGTTATTGATTCATTAGATATACGAGAAAAATTATGCAAACACATAATTGATTAGAAAATAACCTTAAACACTTCATTTTCAATCAACTATTTGTTTCTCGTTAAAATACTGAGTGACATATTGGAAAGAGGAGAAGTTCTGTTTTTATTGCATATATCGACGTTTCAGCCGGATTAGAACGGTTTTTACGTGTACATCCTCCATCGGTAATATAAACCAAAAATCAGGAACATTTTAGTTAATTTTAATGAAAACACATTGATTTTTATGAATTGTATTGGAAGCAACATCTTTACACGTCTTTTCTAGGGGTCTAAAAAATACGAAACGTCGCTCTATGATTCGAAGTTAAAATCTTCAATTTTGGTATAATAATGACTTTTTTCACGTTTTTCATGTAGTTTGATATTACGTAAATATATTCATTTTTACCAATATTTCGATACAATTTCATGTAGTATCACTATATATGATTTGCCTTCATATCTCAGATTTTCGCATAATATTGCATTTTAAGCAAGTTTCTTGCATTTTGTTTCGTACTAAAAATAATCGAATTCAGCAATATTTTGAGGTTTATCATCCCCTTTTCCTTTATGTGATATAAACAAAATATCATCGAATTAGGAAATATTTTGCTGTTTTTCCACGTTTTTGTGAATTTTCAGTTTATTGCTATTAATTCATTATATATACGATGAAAATGATGCAAACACATAATTGATTAGAAATTAACCTTATACACTTCATTTTCAATCAACTATTTGTTTCTCGTTAAAATACTGAGGGACATATTGGAAAGGGGAGAAGTTCTTTTTATATTGCATATATCGACGTTTCAGCCAGATTAGAACGGTTTTACGTGTACATCTTCCATCGGTAATATAAACCGAAAATCAGGAACATTTTAGTTAATTTTAATGAAAACACATTGAATTTTTATCATTTGTATTGGAAGCAACATCTTTATACGTCTTTTCTAGGGTCTAAAAATACGAAACGTCGCTCTATGATTCGAAGTTAAAATCCTCAAATTTGGTATAATAATGACTTTTTTCACGTTTTTCATGTAGTTTGATATTACGTAAATATATTCATTTTTACCAATATTTCGATACTATTTCATGTAGTATCACTATAAGTGATTTGGCCTTCAAATCTCAGATTTTCGCATAATATTGCATTATAAGCAAGTTTTCTTGCATTTTGTTTCGTACTAAAAATCATTGAATTCAGCAATATTTTGACGTTTATCATCCCCTTTTCCTTTATGTGATATAAACAAAATATCATCGAATTAGGAAATATTTTGCTGTTTTTTCCACGTTTTTGTGAATTTTCAGTTTATTGCTATTAATCATTATATATACGATGAAAATGATTGCAAACACATAATTGATTAGAAATTAACCTTATACACTTCATTTTCAATCAACTATTTGTTTCTCGTTAAAATACTGAGGGACATATTGGAAAGGGGAGAAGTTCTGTTTATATTGCATATATCGACGTTTCAGCCGGATTAGAGCGGTTTTACATGTACATCTTCTTTCGGTAATATAACGAAAAATCAGGAACATTTTAGTTAATTCTAATGAAAACACATTGATTTTTATCATTTTGTATTTGAAACAACATTGTCATATGTCTTTTCTTGGATCTAAATAATACGAAACCTCGCTCTATGATATGAAGTTAAAATCCTCAAATATGAAAATGTAGTGACATTTTTCACGTTATTCATGAAGTGTGATTTACGTATATATATTCGTTTTTACCAATATTTCGATACTACATGTTTTCTCACGATATGTGATTTGGCCTTCAAATCTCAGAATTTCGCAAATTTTGCATCTTTAAGCAAGTTATCTTGCATTTTGTTTGTACTAAAAATCA